>NC_135235.1:484809242-485106742 GCF_051348905.1 Ranitomeya variabilis
GGCTACGCGCCTCAGTAGGATGTTGCCTCGATCTTACAGCACGACTCCTACTGGTGTTTTCTCCTTGTTGCGTTGATCTCGTTTCTCACTCTTCACAATAAACCTTGCTTCTTGTCCTTTCTTGGGGTACCGCCGCAATGAAGTGCAGGCGCGGTCCCGTAACTTTCTTCCTGTTCGCTAGGCCTCTGTCAGGATCCCTCCCCTGACAGGGACCCCCCTGAATCTTCCCCTGCAACACCCTCTGCCACAGGATGTTGCCTGGTTCCAACCCAGTCAGCTTCTGACTAACTTCCTATCTAACCCCCAGTTTTACCAGATTGTGAGGAGTGGCCTAATACATAGCACCCTTAGCTCCCCCTGGAGGCCAGACTGTGAAGTGTATTGGTGTCTGTGATACCTGGTCAGGTGAACTCCTTCAGTGCCATCAGACGTACCATAGCCCCCCTTAGTGGTGGAGCAACAGTACTGCAATGACCAGGACTCTGGGGCGCTTGTTGTGAATTTGGATTCTGGGCTCCCCCGGTGGCCGCTTGTGGAATTGGACTTGTCATCCTCTTTCCTGTTTCACCTGGTTCCATCAGTAGTGGGTGTCGCTATTTAAGCTCATTTCTCTGGTGGTTTCTTGCCGGTCAACAATGTTATCTGATGCCTCTCAGTGCTTGTTCCTGCTTCTAGACAGCTACTAGATAAGTTGGACTTTTGTCCATGTTTTGTTTTGCCTATTTGTTCCAGTTCACAGCTGAAGTTTTGTTACTGTGTCTGGAAAGCTCTCGTTGATCAGGGATTGCTACTCTGGCGTTATGAGTTAATGCCAGAGTTTAAGGTAATCTCTGGATGGTGTTTTGTTAGTGTTTTTCTGCTGACCATGAAAGTATACTATCTGTCTTCTGCTATCTAGTAAGCGGACCTCAAATTTGCTAAGACTATTTTCCTGCTGCGTTTGTTGTTTCATCTGAACTCACCGTCATTATATGTGGGGGGCTACTGTCTTCTTTGGAATATTTCTCTAGAGGTGAGCCAGGTCTTATATTTCCCTCTGCTAGCTATTTAGGTCTTAGGCCAGAGCTGGGCATCTAGCGATAAATAGGAAATGCTACCTGGCTATTTCTAGTTGCGCGGCAGGCTTAGTTCATGGTCAGTATAGTTCCATCTTCCGAGAGCTTGTCCCTCTATAGGCTTGCTATGATCTCTGCCTGCAGAGATCATGACAGTTTGACCGGCCAATAAAGTGTTAAAGACCCAGGTTGAGAAAGGAGAGTTATAAGAAGTCTGCTGGAATTTTTTTTTTTTTTTTTTTTTTTTTTTTCCCTCCAGTCTGCCTTGCTGCAGTCTTTTTTCTCTCTCTCCTCCTAATCTCTGTATGGCTCTGTGTGCACCTGACAATAATGGATCTCCAGAGTGTAACTGCGGGTTTGAATAATCTCATCACGAAAGTACAAAATTTACAAGATTTTGTGGTACATGCTCCGGTATCTGAGCCGAGAATTCCTTTGCCGGAGTTCTTCACAGGGAATAGAGCTAGCTTCCAGAATTTCCGAAATAATTGTAAGCTTTATTTGTCCCTGAAGTCTCGTTCAGCTGGAGACCCTGCTCAGCAGGTTAGGATTGTGATTTCCTTGCTCAGGGGTGACCCTCAAGATTGGGCCTTCGCATTGCCAGCAGGGGATCCTGCGTTACGCGATGTGGATGCGTTTTTTCTGGCCTTGGGCTTGCTTTATGAGGAACCTCATTTGGAACTTCAGGCAGAAAAAACTTTGATGGCACTATCTCAGGGGCAAGACGAAGCTGAAGTTTTCTGCCAAAAATTCCGTAAATGGTCTGTGCTTACTCAGTGGAATGAGTGCGCCTTGGCGGCAACTTTCAGAGAAGGTCTCTCTGATGCCGTTAAGGATGTTATGGTGGGGTTCCCTGTGCCTGCAGGTCTGAATGAGTCCATGACAATGGCTATTCAGATTGATAGGCGTCTGCGGGAGCGCAAACCGGTGCACCATCTGGCGGTGTCTATGGAAAAGACGCCAGAAAGTATGCAGTGTGATAGAATTCTGTCCAGGAGCGAGCGACAGAATTTTAGACGGAAGAATGGATTGTGTTTCTATTGTGGGGATTCTACTCATGTTATATCAGCATGCTCTAGGCGTACAAAGAAGCTTGATACGTCTGTTTCCATTGGCACCATTCAGTCTAAGTTTATTTTGTCTGTAACCCTGATTTGCTCTTTGTCATCCATTGCCACGGACGCCTATGTTGACTCTGGCGCCGCTCTGAGTCTTATGGATTGGTCCTTTGCCAATCGTTGTGGTTTTGATTTAGAGCCTTTGGAGACTCTTATTCCTCTGAAGGGGATTGACTCCACCCCATTGGCTAATAATAAACCACAATACTGGACACAAGTAACCATGCGTATCAATCCGGATCACCAGGAGATTATTCGTTTCCTGGTGCTGTATAATTTACATGACGATTTGGTACTGGGATTGCCATGGTTGCAGTCTCACAACCCAGTCTTGGACTGGAGAGCAATGTCTGTGTTGAGCTGGGGATGTAAGGGTATTCATGGGGACTTACCTTTGGTTTCTATTTCGTCGTCCATTCCCTCTGAAGTCCCTGAGTTCCTCTCTGATTATCAAGACGTCTTTGACGAACCCAAGCTTGGGTCGTTACCTCCGCACCGTGAGTGCGATTGTGCCATAGATTTGATACCGGGTTGTAAATATCCAAAGGGTCGTTTGTTTAATCTGTCTGTGCCGGAACATGCTGCTATGCGGGAATATATAAAGGAGTCTTTGGAAAAGGGACATATTCGTCCATCTTCTTCTCCCTTGGGAGCTGGGTTTTTCTTTGTCTCAAAAAAAGACGGCTCTTTGAGACCATGTATTGATTATCGGCTTCTGAATAAGATCACTGTTAAGTATCAATACCCATTGCCATTGCTTACTGATTTGTTTGCTCGTATAGAGGGTGCTAAGTGGTTCTCTAAAATTGATCTTCGTGGGGCGTATAATTTGGTGCGGATCAGGCAGGGGGATGAGTGGAAGACCGCATTTAATACGCCCGAGGGCCACTTTGAGTATTTGGTCATGCCTTTTGGTCTTTCTAATGCCCCTTCAGTTTTCCAGTCTTTTATGCATGATATTTTCCGCGATTTTCTGGATAAATTTATGATAATATATCTGGATGATATTCTGATTTTTTCTGATGACTGGGACTCTCATGTCCAGCAGGTCAGGAGAGTTTTTCAGGTTCTGCGGTCTAATTCTTTATGTGTGAAGGGGTCTAAGTGCGTTTTTGGGGTCCAGAAAATTTCCTTTTTGGGGTATATTTTTTCTCCCTCTTCCATTGAGATGGATCCCGTCAAGGTGCAAGCTATTTGTGACTGGACTCAGCCCTCCTCTCTTAAGGGTCTTCAGAGATTTTTGGGCTTTGCCAACTTTTACCGCCGATTTATTGCTGGTTTTTCGGATGTCGTTAAACCACTGACTGATTTGACCAGACAAGGCGCTGATGTTGCTAATTGGTCCCCTCATGCTGTAGAGGCCTTTCAGGAGCTTAAGCGCCGTTTTGCCTCTGCCCCTGTGTTGCGTCAGCCTGATGTGAATCTGCCTTTTCAGGTTGAGGTTGACGCTTCGGAGATCGGAGCTGGGGCAGTGTTGTCGCAGAAAGGTTCCGACTGCTCCGTCATTAGGCCTTGTGCCTTCTTTTCTCGCAAATTTTCGCCCGCAGAGCGGAATTATGATGTTGGGAATCGGGAGCTTTTGGCCATGAAGTGGGCGTTTGAGGAGTGGCGCCATTGGCTCGAGGGGGCTAGGCATCAGGTGGTGGTATTGACTGACCACAAAAATTTGATTTATCTTGAGACTGCCAGACGCCTGAATCCTAGACAGGCGCGCTGGTCTTTATTTTTTTCTCGCTTTAATTTTGTGGTGTCATACCTACCGGGTTCTAAGAATGTTAAGGCAGATGCCCTTTCTAGGAGTTTTGACCCGGACTCTCCTGGTAATTCTGAACCCACAGGTATCCTTAGGGAGGGAGTAATTTTGTCGGCCGTTTCTCCTGATCTGCGGCGGTCCTTGCAAGAGTTTCAGGCGGATAGACCGGATCGTTGTCCGCCTGATAGACTGTTTGTTCCGGATGATTGGACCAGCAGAGTCATCTCTGAGGTACATTCTTCTGCATTGGCAGGTCATCCCGGAATTTTTGGTACCAGGGATTTGGTGGCAAGATCCTTCTGGTGGCCTTCCCTGTCACGAGATGTGCGAGTCTTTGTGCAGTCATGTGACGTTTGTGCTCGGGCCAAGTCTTGTAGTTCTCGGGCTAGCGGACTGCTGTTGCCCTTGCCTATTCCTAAGAGGCCTTGGACACACATCTCGATGGATTTTATTTCAGATCTGCCTGTTTCCCAGAAGATGTCTGTCATCTGGGTGGTCTGTGACCGTTTCTCTAAAATGGTCCATTTGGTTCCTCTGCCCAAGTTGCCTTCTTCTTCTGAGTTGGTTCCTCTGTTTTTTCAGAATGTTGTCCGATTGCACGGTATTCCTGAGAATATTGTTTCTGACAGAGGTACCCAATTTGTGTCTAGATTTTGGCGGGCATTCTGTGCTCGGATGGGCATAGATTTGTCTTTTTCATCTGCTTTTCACCCTCAGACTAATGGCCAGACCGAGCGGACTAATCAGACCCTGGAGACATATCTGAGGTGTTTTGTCTCTGCTGACCAGGATGATTGGGTTGCTTTTTTGCCATTGGCAGAGTTCGCCCTCAATAATCGGGCCAGCTCTTCCACCTTGGTGTCCCCGTTTTTCTGTAATTCGGGGTTTCACCCTCGATTTTCCTCCGGTCAGGTGGAATCCTCGGATTGTCCTGGAGTGGATGCGGTGGTGGAGAGATTGCATCACATCTGGGGGCAGGTTATGGACAATTTGAAGTTGTCCCAGGAGAAGACTCAGCGTTTTGCCAACCGTCATCGTCGTGTTGGTTCTCGGCTTTGTGTTGGAGATTTGGTGTGGTTGTCTTCTCGTTTTGTCCCTATGAGGGTCTCTTCTCCTAAGTTTAAACCTCGGTTCATCGGCCCTTATAGAATATTGGAGATTCTTAATCCTGTTTCTTTCCGTTTGGACCTCCCTGCGTCCTTTTCCATTCATAACGTTTTTCATCGGTCGTTATTGCGCAGGTATGAGGTACCTGTTGTACCTTCAGTTGAGCCTCCTGCTCCGGTGTTGGTTGAGGGTGAGTTGGAGTACGTTGTGGAGAAAATTTTGGACTCTCGTGTTTCCAGACGGAGACTCCAGTATCTGGTCAACTGGAAGGGTTACGGCCAGGAGGATAATTCTTGGGTCAATGCATCTGATGTTCATGCTTCTGATCTTGTTCGTGCCTTCCATAGGGCTCATCCTGGTCGCCCTGGTGGATCTGGTGAGGGTTCGGTGCCCCCTCCTTGAGGGGGGGGTACTGTTGTGAATTTGGATTCTGGGCTCCCCCGGTGGCCGCTTGTGGAATTGGACTTGTCATCCTCTTTCCTGTTTCACCTGGTTCCATCAGTAGTGGGTGTCGCTATTTAAGCTCATTTCTCTGGTGGTTTCTTGCCGGTCAACAATGTTATCTGATGCCTCTCAGTGCTTGTTCCTGCTTCTAGACAGCTACTAGATAAGTTGGACTTTTGTCCATGTTTTGTTTTGCCTATTTGTTCCAGTTCACAGCTGAAGTTTTGTTACTGTGTCTGGAAAGCTCTCGTTGATCAGGGATTGCTACTCTGGCGTTATGAGTTAATGCCAGAGTTTAAGGTAATCTCTGGATGGTGTTTTGTTAGTGTTTTTCTGCTGACCATGAAAGTATACTATCTGTCTTCTGCTATCTAGTAAGCGGACCTCAAATTTGCTAAGACTATTTTCCTGCTGCGTTTGTTGTTTCATCTGAACTCACCGTCATTATATGTGGGGGGCTACTGTCTTCTTTGGAATATTTCTCTAGAGGTGAGCCAGGTCTTATATTTCCCTCTGCTAGCTATTTAGGTCTTAGGCCAGAGCTGGGCATCTAGCGATAAATAGGAAATGCTACCTGGCTATTTCTAGTTGCGCGGCAGGCTTAGTTCATGGTCAGTATAGTTCCATCTTCCGAGAGCTTGTCCCTCTATAGGCTTGCTATGATCTCTGCCTGCAGAGATCATGACAGGCGCTGCACTACCCCCCGGTTAAATCCAATACTCCCGGACTGGGAAGAAAACAACAATACATGTCAGCAAAAAGACATACAATTTCTAGAAATGCAAAAACAAGTAAATTTTAACAGAGTTTCCCTTTATGGGGGGTGAGAACACTTGAACGTTACAAACATGGTTAAATATTTTAAATAACATACTATAAATAACTTCTCTTACCCAACCGGGTATTCTACTTAGTGCAATTCCTGAACAATAATTTAACATTGCCTTTAAGGACGTATAAGCTGAATCCACTAAAGGCTTACTATAAAACACTACAATGCTAATCAACTTTTCTTCATTTTTCCAACTTTACATTCGCAGGACCGCCTGTCTATCTGCCCCAGGCCTACTGCCTCTCGCTCTTTTGCAGGACCGCCTCGTTCCTCATCTGGGCCTACTGCCTTTCTCTTTCTATACACAGTATAGGACTTATCAACCTTCTCTCAGCACAAGATTACTGAGCCATCTCTGTATGGCTCCTAGGAGGACTCACCAACTAACCCCGTACTGGTTCACTTCCTGTCCTCATTCTCTAACACATTATTAAACATTCCCTACAATCAACTAACTAACTACATATAACTTTTACATATAAGCATTATTACTACTTCTTTTAAAGCATCATTATACTTTAAGTGCTATTGGTGAACGTTCCCTTTAAGAGAGAACCAAGTCTCTTGGAGGTAGTGCAACTTCTCAAGCTGCAAGTTCGTGTAAGGCAGGGACTCCTGTACTGTTTCCAGGAACAGTTTCTTCGCAAGGAGTCCTTTTTCTTGTAAAACCAGTAGGGGGCACCTTTAAGAAGGTACAAACTATTTACAATAAGTTTGTAATCATGCAGTGTTCATGTTCCAGCAGTTCTTTTCTACAGTGATAAACAGGAAACAAAACAAGAAGGGCAAAATAGGGATCCCGGGTAAACTAAGGGATCCCTTTAAGAGTTAACCCTAGTCGGGTTGCAACAGCAGAAAAAACACATGGAAAGACAAACAGTTAACTATATACAGTGTGTCGAGCTGTAGGGCTTCATAGTAAGTTGCAAGACATCAGCTGATAGTGGACATTTCCTGACCGTGGGGGCTTCAGTCCCTGGTCCCCGGCTGATGCGGTGTCAATGTCAGTGGTTCGTCTCTCAGGTGCAGTCAGGCCACCCGGTGTCTGGATTCGGAGGCTAACCCTGGCTGCAAGCTCAGCAGCAGCAACAAGGCGCACGGTGGCGATAGTAGCAAGATCTGTCAAGTCCAGATCGGTCATGTTCGGGGCAACAGGTGACACCTCTGAAGGCCCACAACGTTGAACGTTCCAAGCGCACCATCCTTGTGCACTCCGGTGGCGAGTGTAGGTCACCTGGTCCCCTCTTTGTAATAATGGGCCACCATATCGGTTGCGGAAGGGAGTCTTCACATTGTAACTGGTAACGAAGATGTCAGTCGGCAGTCCCGGTTCCTGTATGGAGCCCCAATCCCACTTTGGGTGAAAGGCCAGCACAGTTCCCCGCTTTACCACGTCTTTCCTGCTGTGCGCAGGCTTTGGGTGTTGCACTTTTGGTGGGTCAATTTGTTCTGTCCCTTTTCGGTTTCTCCAGTGTAGGATCAAACATTGTTTATACTGTTCCCAAGTGAGCACAGCAAGGGTGAGGCCCTCCTCCCGGACTCCATCTGGCCCAATCCGGGGAGTGTCCCACTGGAAGATCACCCCCTCTGAGCTCACATCTAAGGGTTCCCCCATCTTGGTCGGTAGCGGAGGCACCAGCTTCTCCATTGTGTCGGGGGTTAGCACCACCAGCTCCACCGAGAGGAACCGGTCACTGTCGGGGTGAGGAGCGGTCGTGGGAGCGGGATCGGTCAGGAGAGCAGGATCGGTCGGGGGAGCAGGGACACTTTCCATACCTGCTTCTGATGTGATTCCACCGATGTCGATCTGTTCCGTTGACAAGGACACTGGAATCGGCTGCAGCCCAGACCGTGGCTCCTCCAAGGCGGCCTCCTGGCATGGCTCCGCTCCCCATTGCTTCGCATCGGCTGGCTCCGTAGTCTGGATAGGTGGACTCAGCTCCTCCACCAGCGGCTCCCAGGAGTTCGGGTCCTTCAACTGCTGTAGGTTCAGGCCTGCCTCCAGCTGGTGGGGACAATCCTGGGTCACTACGTCGCCGCTCAGGTACTCGCTGGTCATCTTCGCTGTCTCGAGATCGGCAGCCGTGCATGCACCTGACTCCGCCATTTCTTCGAGGCCGAGGCCACTCTGGTCTCGGCTCTTGTCGTTGCAGGCCAGGGGGCGATTCCTCTCTGTTTCTGGGCAGGTCGTCATCTCGCAGCAGCAGTCGGAGGGGGTGGTCACCACTTTTGGCACCGTTTTGATAGTCTCCGCCCATGGCACGCCCTTCTTCTCCTTCGGCACAGCAATGGCGGCGGTTTTGGCGGGAATTTTTGGCGGCAAGGGCAATACACAGTCTTTGCAATAAGTCACAGTCCAAGCACAATAAATCACAGTTCCAAGGCACATATGACCTGATTCTTCAGGCTTAAGTAGATCCTGTTTGTGACGCCAAGTTGGAGCGCCCCCACTGTCGCAGGGCCGAGGGGTACCCGGTACCAGGCCTCTCTGTCTCAGTTTTGGGATTGTCACGGTGGCTAGACCCGGTCCGTGACCCTGCTAAGGGGCGTCCAGTAAAGGTTGAGAGTGATGATGTGTGGTGCAGGGTGCGATGAATAACGAGGACACAGGGTTGCAGTCTCTTTACCTCTTTACTGAAGGCTTCAGGATCCTCAGTCCAGAGTATGGTTAACAGGGCTGGTGTTTTCTCCTTGTTGCGTTGATCTCGTTTCTCACTCTTCACAATAAACCTCGCTTCTTGTCCTTTCTTGGGGTACCGCAGGTGCGGTCCCGTAACTTTCCTCCTGTTCGCTAGGCCTCTGTCACGAACCCACCCCTGACAGGGACCCCCCTGAATCTTCCCCTGCAACACCCTCTGCCACAGGATGTTGCCTGGTTCCAACCCAGTCAGCTTCTGACTAACTTCCTATCTAACCCCCAGTTTTACCAGATTGTGAGGAGTGGCCTAATACATAGCACCCTCAGCTCCCCCTGGAGGCCAGACTGTGAAGTGTATTGGTGTCCGTGATACCTGGTCAGGTGAACTCCTTCAGTGCCATCAGACGTACCATAGCCCCCCTTAGTGGTGGAGCAACAGTACTGCAACGACCAGGACTCTGGGGCGCTGCACTTCCATCCGTCATCATGATGGAATTCTAGCCACTAAAACCTTTCTCATGATGTCAGAGCATCAGCCTGATTTTGTAGAATTTCTTCTCATTCTACTCAGATTCGCTTTAGGGCACAGGTTTTTCATATTCAAACAAAGCATTTACCTACAACAGCAAGGTACCGCAATGGGGTTGGCTTTCGCATCATCTTATGTGAATTTATTTATAGGGATGTGGGAAAGGAGCATCTCCTTTTCCAGACCAATAGCCCATATTGAGAGGGTCCTGTTCTGGGCCTGCTACATAGATGACATCCTCATGGTGTGGCAGGGTCCGGAACAGGACCTCCTTGAATTTGTTGAAATACTAAATGATAATCAATGCAACATCAAATTATCCTGTAAGTATAGCCAAACATCCATAGATTTCCTTGACATCCAGATATCTGGCACCCCAGGTGGCTCTTTTTAGACCAATGTATACCGTAAAGACACTGGAATTAATTCACTTCTGCATGCTTCATCCTCCTACCCTCCATCACTCATAACCAGTATACCTATTGGCCAATTTTTGTGGGCCAGGAGAATTTGCTCCAACGAAAGAAACTTTACTGAACAAGCCAACATTTTATCCTCCAGATTCCAGGAAAGGGGATATTCAAATAGGAGCATCAAGAAAGGTTTAAAGAGGGCTGAAAAAGCTAATCGGGGGGAACTTTTACAACCGCGCAGGAAATCTATTCTTGACCCCAAAATGCGATACATCACCACATACAACAGTAACTGGTATAGCATGAGAAATGCATTGGAAAAATTTTGGCCTCTTTTGAAAGTAGATTGCACCCTCTCTAAATACCTACCCAACCATCCTTCTATCACTTACAGAAAATCCCGCAACCTTAAAGATCATCTTGTCCGGAACTATTACTCCGGACCAACATTGGATAAAGCCTTCTCCACTAGAGGGCCTAAATGGGGCTTTTTTCCATGTGGCGATTGCATCGCATGCCCCAATATGTTACGTGCCACAACATTTAACTCCTGTGATGGAAGAACAACCTTCTCCATCACTCAGCACATCACATGCAATAATATAGGTGTGATATACTATGCCTTTTGTCCATGTCCTAAAATCTATGTAGGCCTTACATCTAGGCCTCTCAAAACCAGAATCAGGGAACATTACCGTGACATCATCAATGCACGTGAAATAGAAGACCCCACACTCCTCAAATCCGTGCCTAGACACTTTAAGTCGATTCACAACTGCGATGCTACCCTTTTAAAAGCCATAGGCATAGACAAGATACACATCGATATAAGAGGAGGAAATTGGAGAAAGTCCCTCGCCCAATTAGAAGCTCGATGGATCCACAGGGTAGGGTCAGTACAACCGGCTGGTCTTAATGAAATACGCAGTTTTGCCCCATTTCTCTAGTTTTGTACATATTATTTTAGCTTTTTTATAATGTTTTAACTCTTCCTTTTCTCTCCTTTTATTAATAGATACCATATACATATATTTATATTTTTCCCATATTAAAAACCCTTTATCATTATTGCCTGTCATGGATGCTCTGGGCACCTACTGTGTGATCTACCATCGATCTACCCGCTGGCTCTTTTATAAGGACTTTCAGAGGATCTCTTTATATGTGCATGGACCCGAGTCTCACCCTTTTATTATTTTCCTCATATAATTATATATATATACTTCTTAATATAAAGAATGTTTTTACATGTCTGTATTCTTTAATATATATTCTTATATACTGTAATATTGTGACTGCTATATGTAAAATTTATGCTGATGTAATCCACATACGTCACTTTCCATCACTTCATTTTTCCTAATTACAATAATTACATTGATGTAATTGTTTATTTATTTGCCTACTTGCTATCTTATAATCTCTCCACTTCCCTTTATTTCTAATAATAACCATCTATACACTATGCACCATATGATTGTCATGTGCAAACCTATTTCCTATTTTTATATTATGGTTCAAATCATGTATTATTTTTTGTTTACCTTCATCATATAGCCTTGCAATCGCTTATTCACATTCATATGTAAAGTCCACCTTATCCCCTCGCACATATCCCCATATCATTCTTTCTCTTCTTTCTTTTTTCACTCCCACTTATATTTAGCACATTTCACTACCTTTTTCACACTACCCGCATCATTTTGCATACTTCTTTTATACATTACCTATCCCTCCTTTCCAGCGGTGTGCGCTCCATCCAGATGTCCTGCACGAGCGTTGCCGGGGCAACGCGTCTTCATGTGTCTGGTTCGGCCTCCCCGCTCTGACGCGTCAGGCGGGGAGGAGCATCAGAATCACATGATGCTGACACCTAGTGACGTTAGGGGACTTTTCCGGTGGAAGCGCCGCACACAGCCGCTGTCACCAATGCCGGGCATACATGATATATAAGCTCCCAGACCCTAACATATGCAGCAGCACCCCTCGATAAAGCTGTACGCGAAACGCGCGTCGGGGTTCCTGGTCCACACCTCACAGGTAATATGCCTATGCTACAAGTGTCATACCTCTATCCTGGTTACCTTTAGCTACATATGGCATTTTTTCTTCTCAACATTAGCCTTTAACCGGCTTTTCTACTTTTTTTACCCTGGCACATGCACCTTATTTATTGCTATGATATAATATTGGTTGTTCCTACTGGTTATTAACTATTAGATGAGCGATTTGGAGGTTTTATGCACTTTATAGGTCACTATGACCACAAAAGGGACCTGTTTACCCTTTCTGATATGAGCATTTATTTCATATATATGTTCATCTTATATTATTCCACTCAGCATTTGTAGCTATATTTATCTTGGTAAACCTTGGCATCTTTCCATATTGGTGTGGTCCATTCTATTTTTGCATATGCTATCTCCACGGTTTTACAATATTTCTGTTGTTGTTTTTTATCAAAAAACTCATTTTAATCTGACCTTAATAAAATGTTGAACTTTTAAGGCACTAGCTTTTTTCTTTTTTTCTGATGGATTTATACTTTGAAAGCTGCCTAACCTAGGCTTTGTTATATTTTGATAAAATGCTTTATCTCGTTGGTTTCCTGGGGAAAGAAATATTTATGAATCGGTACCTATTCTGTAAAAAGGGGTGGTTATAGCGTCTATATGGTCTGATCTTGAAAAAGAGGTTATTGACGCTCAGGGGGATGACCCTGCTGCCTGTCCACTAGGTAAACTGTTTAATCCTATTAATCTTCGTCTAAAGGTACCGTCACATTAAGCGATGCTGCAGCGATATAGACAACGATGCCGATCGCTGCAGCGTCGCTGTTTTGTCGTTGTGTGGTCGCTGGAGAGCTGTCACACAGACAGCTCCCCAGCGACCAACTATGCCGAAGTCCCCGGGTAACCAGGGTAAACATCGGGTTACTAAGCGCAGGGCCGCGCTTAGTAACCCGATGTTTACCCTGGTTACCAGTGTAAATGTAAAAAAAAAAAAACACTACATACTTACATTCCGGTGTCTGTCGCGTCCCCCGGCGTCCGCTTCCCTGCACTGTGTAAGCGCCGGCCCTGAAGCAGAGCAGTGACGTCACCGCTGTGCTCTGCTTTACGGCCGGCCGGCGCTGACACGGTGCAGGGAAGCGGACGCCGGGGACGCGACAGACATCAGAAGGTGAGTATGTAGTGTTTTTTTTTTTTTACATTTACAATGGTAACCAGGGTAAATATCGGGTTACTAAAAGCGGCCCTGCGCTTAGTAACCCGATGTTTACCCTAGTTACCAGTGAAGACATCGCTGGATCGGTGTCACACACACCGATCCAGCGATGTCAACGGGTGATCCAGCGACGAAATAAGGTGCTGGCCTTCTAGCTCCAACCAACGATATCACAGCAGGATCCTGATCGCTGCTGCGTGTCAAACACAACGATATCGCTATCCAGGACGCTGCAACGTCACGGATCGCTATCGTTATCGTTGTTAAGTTGTTCAGTGTGAAGGTACCTTAAGAGTCCTTAGTGAACATCACGATTCGGTCTTGGCTGGACATCCTGGTAATAAAGCCACAACTGATCTTCTTACTCAATGTTTTTGATGGCCAGGGATTCATCAAGATGTCCAGAAGTATGTAGCCACCTGCAGTGTCTGTGCGCCTTCTAAGACCTCTCATACTCATCCGTTAGGGGCTCTCCAACCATTGGAGATTGCCAGTACACCTGGGACTTACTTGTCGGTCGATCTTATCACATATCAACCCTTGTCGGTTGGGAATACTGTAATTCTGGTGGTGGTTGATAGATTCAGTAAAATGTCTCATTTTATTGCATTACCATCTTTACCAATCGCCAAGTCCTTGGCGTAAATTTTTGTCAGGGATATTGTAAAATTACATGGGATCCCGACTGATATTCTTTCTGACCAGGGGGTACAGTTTGTTTCCAAGTTTTGGAGGGCATTTTGCACCCATCTGGGGATCCATCTGTCATTTTCTTCTGCATTTCACCCGCAGTCTAATGGGCAGACTGAACGGGCTAAGCAGAATCTGGAGACATATCTTAGGTGTTTTGTGTCTGAGAATCAGGTGGATTGGGTTACCTACTTAACATTAGCTGAATTTGCACTAAATAATTGTTGTCATGAATCTACTGGTAAGTCCACGTTTTTCTGGGTGAATGGGTTCCATCCTCAGTTCAGCTCATTTAATAAAAATCGTCCTGCTGGATTACCTGAAGAGGAATGGTTTTCATCATCTATCACGTCCGTATAGCAGGAGGTTACTAATAATTTAAGGAAGATGGGATTCAAATACAAGTGTGTGGCTGATTGGAGATATTTGGTGGGTCCAGACCTGTGTGTTGGTGACTTGGTGTGGTTGTCCTCTAGGAACATTAAGTTGAAGGTTCCATCTTGGAAACAGGTTTATCGGTCCTTATAAGATCATAGCCATCGTCAGTCTCATAGCATTTCGCCTTGCTTTGCTGCCCACCTTTAGGATCCATAATGTATTTCATCGATCTCTTCTCAAAACATACGTTGCATCTTCAATACCATCACCACTACCACCATCTCCTGTCATTGTCAATGGATATGAAGTTTCAGATTGTGAAAATTATGGATTCTCGTTTAGTTCATCGGTCGCTTCAGTATCTGGTACATTGGAGGGGTATGGTCCTGAGGAGAGAATGTGGGTACTAGCATCTGACGTCTATCTATGCAGCCACACTGATCCGGTCTTTCCACTTGGCACACCCCGATAAACCCGGTAATGAGGTTCCGGAGGTCACTCGTAGAAGGGGGGTACTGTCACGGGGTTACCACAATATTGAGGAGCCAGAAGACAGCAGCGCTCTGAAGTCTAAGTCCAGAGATCACCTTACTGACCATGTCTCTGATGTAGTGTCTTCTTATTGGTGGTTGGACGTTAGCTGCGCTGGTGATGTGGCAGCACCTGACTGGGCATGAGTGTTTGGGGTGTAGCCTATCGTATAAAAGGCTCTCAGCAGCAAACACGGGTGTGCTAGTGTCATTTGCGTTTTGGTGTGAGTGGGTGGTTACGCTACCACTGCACGTTTGTGTGAGTCTGTCTGTGCTCAAAGGCTGTACACGTTGGCAGGCAGGTAGAACACTCATGCATTTTTGTAACCTTGGCTCAACGCCTGAGTCTCTAGTTTGCTATATGCTTAGGGTGCCGGTCAGGCACAAGTTCAGTAGCGTCAGGACTGAGGTAACTAGCCGCTTGGCTTAGCATCTGTTTCGTTCATGTGTGTAGTTAGCACAGTTCAGTTACAGAGCAATCTCTACCCTTATGCTTCCTCTCAGTGAAGTCAACAGGGTATTGTAGCTAGCGTCACAAGAGTTCCTTCTCTTGGCACAGCATCTGCTTCATTTGTATGTGCGGTTAGCACAGTACCTCTCTGTGAAGTAACTGAGCTTGGTACTCAGTGTTCCAATCACTCTGTGTGACATTAACACAGTGTGTTTAAGGTAATGCTCGCTGTTTTGTTCCATCATTATTCAAACTAGCAGCAGGTTCATCTCTTCATGGTGGACCCCGGGCTGCTATTGCACTTTATTTTATATTTTATTTAGTGCAATCCGCCAACCCTAACATGGTGTTTATTTCTTGTGGCAGAACAGGGGTTAATCGGCCATGTTGGAAACTCTGGGACCATGAACTCTCAGCTGTGCTTGGTTAGCCATTCCCATCCCCTTTATAATCTGGATCCTGATTCAAACCCATGTCAGAGCTAGCTTTTGCTGCATGGCTTGGAGGAGAGGTGTTCATATGAGAAGGAGTTTTGAAGGAGTTATCTGTAATTGTTACGTGGTTTGTAAATCTGATAATTCCCTTACCTCCTCTTACTTTGGTTATTCCCCTGTCCTCTATCCCTGGTGTATTCATCTGTCTGCTATATGTGAGTGAATATTTGTATGCTTGATATTTTAAGCTTACCACCGTTTGTGTTGCCTTGTTTATCGGGTTGGTGTACTGTGGTGCACAGTAGTGCCCCTCTTCCCTGGATGGGGGAAGAGAACAGACGGAGGGCTGATTCAGGAGTTAAAGGGCCACTGTCACCCCCCCCCCAGCCGTTATAAACTAAAAGAGCCACCTTGTGCAGCAGTAATGCTGCAGTCTAACAAGGTGGCTCTTTTAGTTTTTGATTCATTTATTACCTCAAAAAAGCGTTTTAAAAATTGGCCACACATACCAGATATTATACCTGGAGGCGGTCCGAAGCGTCCTGTATGAATCCCCCAACTGCCGTCACTCATCTCTTCAGGGCCGATGGTACCCGCCCCCTGAGCGCTGTTATCTTCTGAAATCCGGCACCTGCGCTGTGCGTGCCTGCCTGGGGCCTGCGCAGTGTTCATTGTCAGTGCGGCCACACTGTTGCTGAATCCCCCGCCCCACACTGTTATTCATTATGCACAGTGCGGGGCTGGGGTTCCTGGGAAGGCGGGGGAGCTGGGGAGCGTCTAAACAGCGCAGTGCGCATGCCCAGGAACCCCAGCCCCGCACTGTGCATAATGAATAACAGTGCGGGGTGGGGGATTCAGCAACAGTGTGGCCGCACTGACAATGAACACTGCGCAGGCCCCAGGCAGGCACGCACAGCGCAGGCGCCGGATTTCAGACGATAACAGCGCTCAGGGGGCGGGGACCATCGGCCCTGAAGAGATGAGTGACGGCAGTTGGGGGATTCATACAGGACGCTTCAGACCGCCTCCAGGTACAATATCTGGTATTTGTGGCCAATTTTTAAAACGCTTTTTTGAGGTAATAAATGAATCAAAAACTAAAAGAGCCACCTTGTTAGACTGCAGCATTACTGCTGCACAAGGTGGCTCTTTTAGTTTATAACGGCTGGGGAGGGGTGACAGTGGCCCTTTAAGACAAGGGTGGCCACCCCGGGCCACTTCACCTTCAGAAGTATTAAGGATGAACAAGGGTGGCCCCTAATGGTAGGGAAAGGGAAGGAGCCCCTGGTCCCGGGTCACCCAACAGCTGGGTCATGACACATATTTTCAGATGGGTGTACTAAACTACACCATGTTGCAAATTATTATGCAAATTATATTTTTCTCGGATTTTCGGTGCAAATGACAGTCAGTCTAATAAAAGTCATCACCCGTTAGAGTATACATCGAATTTTATTGAAGAAACCTCCCAAATGATAACAGTATAATCTCCAAAATGGACAAAAACTCAAAATGCACTGTTCCAAATTATTAGGCACAGTAGAATTTCTAAACATTTGATATGTTTTAAAGAACTGAAAATGCTCATTTGTTGAATTTGCAGCATTAGGAGGTCACATTCACTGAACAAAAAAGCTGTTTAACTCCAAAACATCCTAACAGGCCAAGTTACATGTTAACATAGGAACCCTTCTTTGATATCACCTTCACAATTCTTGCATCCATTGAACTTGTGAGTTTTTGGAGAGTTTCTGCTTGTATTTGTTTTGCATGAAGTCAGAATAGCCTCCCAGAGCTGCTGTTTTGATGTGAACTGCCTCCCACCCTCATAGATCTTTTGCTTGATGATACTCCAAAGGTTCTCTATAGGGTTGAGGTCAGAGAAAGATGGTGGCCACACCATGAGTTTATCTCCTTTTATGCCCATAGCAGCCAATGACTCAGAGGTATTCTTTGCAGCATGAGATGGTGCATTGTCATGCATGAAGATGATTTTGCTCCTGAAGGCACTTTTCTGCTTTTCATATCATGGAAGAAAGTTGTCAGTCTGAAACTCTATATACTTTGCAGAGGTCATTTTCACACCTTCAGGAACCTTAAAGGGCCCTACCAGCTGTTTCCCCATGATTCTGGACCAAAACATGACTCCTCCATCTCCTTGCTGATGTCGCAGCCTTGTTGGGACATGGTGGCCATCCACCAACCATCCACTACTCCATCCATCTGGACCATCCAGGGTTGCTCGAAACTCATCAGTAAACAAGACTGTTTGAAAATTAGTCTTCATGTATGTCTGGGCCCACTGCAACCGTTTTTGCTTATGAACACTGTTTAGGGGTGGCCGAATAGTGGTTTATGAACCACAGCAAGCCTTTGAAGGATCCTACACCTTGAGGTTCTAGGGACTCCAGAGGCACCAGCAGCTTCAAATATCTGTTTGCTGGTTTGCAATGGCTTTTTAGCAGCTGCTATCTTAATCCGATGAACTTGCCTGGCAGAAACCTTCCTCATTCTGCCTTTATCAGCACGAACACATCTGTGCTCAGAATCAGCCACAAATCTCTCAACAGTACAATGATCACGCTTAAGTTTTCGGAAATATCTAATGTTTTCATCCCTTGACCAAGGCATTGCACTATTTGATGCTTTTCGGCAGCAAAGAGATCCTTTTTCTTTCCCATGTTACTTGAAAACTGTGGCCTGCATAATAATGTGGAACATCATTTTTAAGTAGTTTTCCTTTCATTAGAATCACCTGGAAAACTAATTATCATATGTGTTTAAGATTGATTTCAGTGATCCATTGAGCACTGAGACACAATACCATCCATGAGTTTATTTGAAAAACAAAACAATTAAATCTTTATGACGCTTAAATCCAATTTGCCTAATAATTTGGAACACGGTGTAAATTGCTCTGTGTGTTTGAAGCTACTATATAGTGCAAAGTGTATTTGAAACAACATTTAGCCTGTTTTATTCAGCCACTAACATCACAATGAATACAGTGTGCCCTGTGCATTCTCTGCGGATTCACAAGTCTACGCTCACATAGTGACTCAGTAAGGAGATAATCAAGAGAAAAAACAAGCAAAGTTAATGTTTAACAGAGTAGCTACAAATGAACACCACCATCTGCTGGTCAAAGACTATAGAGAAAGTGAAAGCAAATACAATTGCAGTAGTAGGAACCCAAGAGTGAACTGCATGTTCCCTCAGGAAAGAAATTGGAGAAGAAATCTGGTCAGGTGATAGCTATGGTGCAGTTAGTTATAGTGATGGTTGAGGATTCTCTGCCATGCTCAGTTCTTGATCGAGCATCCTGGTGCTCGAGACGGTCTATACTCAATCAAGTATCCGGGTACTCGGGTGTTGTGATTTTGCTTTTTGCTCCCTCTAGTGGTCATTAGTGATTTGACTCTGGAGCGTCTGTCTTTTCCTATATCCTCACCTGGGCCGTTAGTTCAGGGGCGTTGCTATATAAGCTCCCTGGACCTTCAGTTCTATGCCTGGCATCGTTGAAATCAGAGCTAATCTGTTGTGCTCTTGTCCTCTGATCCTGGTTCCTGTTTTTCAAGCTAAGTCTGCTTCTTTGCTTTTTGCTTTTGTTTTGTTTGGTATTTATGTCCAGCTTGTTCCTATCTGTATCCTGACCTTTGCTGGAAGCTCTAGGGGGCTGGTGTTCTCCCCCCGGACCGTTAGACGGTTCGGGGGTTCTTGAATCTCCAGCGTGGATTTTTATAGGGTTTTTGTTGACCAGATAAGTTATCTTGCTTTATTCTGCTATTAGTAAGCTGGCCTCTCTTTGCTGAACCTGGTTCATTTCTGTGTTTGTCATTTCCTCTTACCTCACCGTTATTATTTGTGGGGGGCTTGTATCTTGCTTTGGGGTCCCTTTCTCTGGAGGCAAGAGAGGTCTTTGTTTTCTTCTCCTAGGGGTAGTTAGATTCTCCGGCTGGCGCGAGTCATCTAGCGATCACCGTAGGCATGATCCCCGGCTACTTCTAGTGTTGGCGTTAGGAGTAGCTATTTGGTCAACCCAGTTACCACAGCCCTATGAGCTGGATTTTTGTATCTTGCAGACTTACACGTTCCTCTGAGACCCTGTCCACTGGGGTCATAACACTCGGGTACCATACTTGATTACTCGTCCTACATGTTTCGCGGCTGAAAAAATCACTGGAAAAAGTACTCAAATTATTCAGTAGCTAAAATATAAGTTTTAACCCCTTTCTGACATTGGACGTACTATCCCGTCGAGGTGGGGTGGGCCCGTATGACCACTGACTGGATAGTATGTCCAGCGCGATCGGCCGCGCTCACGGGGGGAACGCGGCCGATCGTGGCCAGGTGTCAGCTGACTATCGCAGCTGACATCCGGCACTATGTGCCAGGAGCGGTCACGGAGCACATTAACCCCCGGCACACCGTGATCAAACATGATCGCGGTGTGCCGGCGGTATAGGGAAGCATCGCGCAGGGAGGGGGCTTCCCTGAGACCCCAGGAGCAACGCGATGTGATCGCGTTGCTCCGAGGGTCTCTTACCTCCTCTCCCTGCAGTCCCCGGATCCAAAATGGCCACGGCATCCGGGTCCTGCAGGGAGGGAGGTGGCTTACAGAGTGCCTGCTCAGAGCAAGCGCTTGGTAAGCCTGCAGCACTGTAAGTCAGATCGCCGATCTGACAGAGTGCTGTGCAAACTGTCAGATCGGCGATCTGTGATGTCCCCCCTGGGACAAAGTAAAAATGTAAAAAAAAAATTCCACATGTGTAAAAAAACCAAACAAAAAAAATTCCTACATAAAGAAAAAAAATATATATTATTCCCATAAATACATTTCTTTATCTAAATAATAAAAAAAAAACAATAAAAGTACACATATTTAGTATCGCTGTGTCCGTAACGGCCCAACCTATAAAACTGTCCCACTAGTTAACCACTTCAGTGAACACCGTAGGAAAAAAAAAAACGAGGCAAAAAACAACGCTTTATTATCATACCGCCGAACAAAAAGTGGAATAACACACGATCAAAAAGACGGATATAAATAACAATGGTACCGCTGAAAACGCCATCTTGTCCCGCAAAAACGAGCCGCCACACAGCGTCATCAAAAAAAATTTAAAAAGTTATAGTCCTCAGAATAAAGCGATGCTAAAATAATTATTTATTCTATAAAATAGTTTTTATCGTATAAAAGCGCCAAAACATAAAAAATGATATAAATGAGGTATTGCTGTAATCGTACTGACCCGAAGAATAAAACTGCTTTATCAATTTTACCAAACGTGGAACGGTATAAACGTCTCCCCCAAAAGAAATTCATGAATAGCTGTTTTTTTGTCATTCTGCCTCACAAAAATCGGAATAAAAAGCGATCAAAAACTGTCACCTGTCCGAAAATGTTACCAATAAAAACGTCAACTTGTCCCGCAAAAAACAAGTCCTCACATGACTCCGTGGACCAAAATATGGAAAAATTATAGGTCTTAAAATGTGGAGATGCAAAAACTTTTTTGCTATAAAAAGCGTCTTTTAGTGTGTGACGGCTGCCAATCATAAAAATCCGCTATAAAAAATGCTATAAAAGTAAATCAAACCCCCCTTCATCACCCCCTTAGTTTGGGAAAAATAATAAAATAAAAAAAATGTATATATTTCGATTTTTCCATTAGGGTTAGGGCTAGGGTTAGGGTTAGGGCTAGGGTTAGGGCTATGGTTAGGGTTAGGTTTGGGGCTAGGGTTGGAGCAAAAGTTAGGGTTAGGGTTGGGGCTAAAGTTAGGGTTAGGGTTGGGGCTAAAGTTAGGGTTAGGGTTGGGACTAAAGCTAGGGTTAGGGTTTGGATTACATTTACGGTTGGGATTAGGGTTGGGATTAGAGTTAGGGGTGTGTCAGGGTTGGGGTGTGGTTAGGGTTACCATTGGGATTAGGGTTAGGGGTGTATTTGGATTAGGGTTTCAGTTAGAATTGGGGAGTTTCCACTGTTTAGGCACATCAGGGGCTCTCCAAACGCGACATGGTGTCCGATCTCAATTCCAGCCAATTCTGCATTTAAAAAGTAAAACAGTGCTCCTTCCCTTCCGAGCTTTCCCGTGCACCCAAACAGGGGTTTACACCAACATATGGGGCATCAGCGTACTCGGGACAAATTGGACAACAACTTTTGGGGTCCAATTTCTCCTGTTACCCTTGGGAAAATATAAATTTGGGGGGCTAAAAATCATTTTTGTGGGAAAAAAAAGGATTTTTTATTTTCACGGCTCTGCGTTGTAAACTGTAGTGAAACACTTGGAGTTCAAAGTTATCACAACACATCTAGATAAGTTCCTTGGGAGGTCTAGTTTCCAATATGGGGTCACTTTTGGGGGTTTCTACTGTTTGGGTACATCAGGGGCTCTGCAAATGCAACGTGACGCCTGCAGACCAATCCATCTAAGTCTGCATTCCAAATGGCGCTTCTTCCCTTCTGAGCTCTGCCATGCGCCCAAACAGTGGTTCCCTCCCACATATATGGAGTATCAGCATACTCAGGACAAATTGGACAACAACTTTTGGGGTCCAATTTCTCCTGTTACCCTTGGTAAAATACAAAACTGGGGGCTAAAAAATAATTTTTGCGGAAAAAAGTATTTTTTATTTTCACATCTCTGCGTTATAAACTGTAGTGAAACACTTGGGGGTTCAAAGTTCTCACAACACATCTAGATAAGTTCCTTGGGAGGTCTAGGTTCCAATATGGGGTCACTTGTGGGGGGTTTCTACTGTTTGGGTACATCAGGGGCTCTGCAAATGCAACGTGACGCCTGCAAACCAATCCATGTAAGTCTGCATTCCAAATGGCTCTCCTTCCCTCCCGAGCTCTGCCATGCGCCCAAACAGTGGTTCCTCCTCACATATGGGGTATCAGCGTACTCAGGACAAATTGACAACAACTTTTGGGGTCCAATTTATCCTGTTACCCTTGTGAAAATACAAAACTGGGGGCTAAAAAATCATTTTTGTGAAAAAAAAATAATTTTTATTTTCACGGCTCTGCGTTATAAACTGTAGTGAAACACTTGTGGGGATCAAAGCTCTCAAAACTCATCTAGATAAGTTCCTTAGGGGGTCTACTTTCCAAAATGGTGTCACTTGTGGGGGGGTTTTAATGTTTAGGCACATCAGGGGCTCTCCAAACGTGACATGGTGTCCCATCTCAATTCCAGTCAATTTTGCATTGAAAAGTCAAACGGCACTTTTTCCCTTCCGAGCTCTGCCATGCGCCCAAACAGTCGTTTACCCCCCCATATCGGGTATCAGCGTACTCAGGACAAATTGCACAACAACTTTTGGGGTCCAATTTCTTCTCTTACCCTTGGAAAAATAAAAAATTGGAGGTGAAAAATCATTTTTGTGAAAAAATATGATTTTTTATTTTTACGGCTCTGCATTATAAACTTCTGTGAAGCACTTGTTGGGTCAAGGTGCTCACTGCACATCTAGATAAGTTCCTTAAGGGGTCTACTTTCCAAAATGGTGTCACTTGTGGGGGGGTTTCAATGTTTAGGCACATCAGGGGCTCTCCAAACGCAACATGGCGTCCCATCTTAATTCCAGTCAATTTTGCATTGAAAAGTCAAATGGCGCTCCTTCCCTTCCGAGCTCTGCTATGCGCCCAAACAGTGGTTTACCCCAACATATGGGGTATCGGCGTACTCAGGACAAATTGCACAACAACTTTTGGCATCCAATTTTCTATCATATAGACCCCTCAAAATGACTTCAAATGAGATGTGGTCCCTAAAAAAAAATGGTGTTGTAAAAATGAGAAATTGCTGGTCAACTTTTAACCCTTATAACTCCCTAACAAAAAAAATGTTGGTTCCTAAATTGTGCTGATGTAAAGAAGACATGTGGGAAATGTTACCTATTAAGTATTTTGTGTGACATATCTCTGTGATTTAAGGGCATAAAAATTCAAAGTTGGAAAATTGCAAAATTTTCAAAATTTTCGCCAAATTTCCGTTTTTTTCACAAATAAACGCAAGTTATATCAAAGAAATTTTACCACTATCATGAAGTACAATATGTCTCGAGAAAACAATGTCAGAATCGCCAAGGTCTGTTGAAGCGTTCCAGAGTTATAACCTCATAAAGGGACAGTGGTCAGAATTGTAAAAATTGGCCCGGTCATTAACGTGCAAACCATCCTTGGGGGTAAAGGGGTTAATATTTGAATTCAAATTATCCAATAACGTGAACTAACAACACTCAATCACCAAAGTATCAAAGACACTGAAAAAGAAAAGAAACCTAAGGAGGTGCCTATCCCTACAATATACTATGGTTACCCTACCTAACAGCGGAGGTTGGCACCCTAAATCCTGAGGAATTGCGCCCCTGCTCGTCGATGGCTCACCCTGCTGGCCCTATTGGGCATGTTGTGGGGCAGGGGAGAAAATGATAGAAGAAAGACAATCAGAATGTATTATGTGTATTGTATTTTATATAATCCTTTGTGTATTCTTTAAGGATTTTATGTACTGTACATGCGGCGCCCCAGGGTCCTGGTCATTGCAGTGGTATTGCTTTCCTCTCAGGGGGAGTGATACTACGTTTGGAGGCAATGAAGGAGAACTTTGTCAGGTAACACAATGCATGCAATATGTTCACACTCCAGACCAGAAGGGGAAGCTCTAAGCCTGTTTAAGGTGAACTCCCCTATAAGAACATCCTGATCTGGAGGGAAAGGGTTTAGTTCCTGTCAGAAAGACAGAGGGAAAGGAGGCAGAGGAGCCCTGTGGCATGAAGTGCTGCAGCTCCTAGGAATCAGACGGATAGAAAGCAGAACATATTGCAGCAAGCGTGAAGGAAAGCAAAGTAAAGGAGAGGATATCAGAGGGAGATCTGTTGTGAATTCTGCTCTTGGGCTCCCTCCGGTGGTTGTAAGTGGTAGTGCTGCTTTGGATCGCAGCATGTCATCAGGTGTGTCCGCTGAGTGCAAGCCTGACTGGGCTATTTAGTCTCGCTTGATTCTCTAGTCAATGCCAGTTGTCCATTGTTTCTTGGAGGATTCACATATCTGCCTGGTTTCTCCTGCTATGCTGTCCAAGTCTACCAAGATAAGTTCTGGCTTGTTTTCTGCTGTCCATATGCCGATGTTTTTTCCTGTCCAGCTTGGTCAGTGTAAGGATTTGTTCAGCCAAGCTGGTATCTCAGGAGATGCAGATTTACCCCTCCATATCTTTAGTTAGATGTGGAGTTTTTGGTATTTTCTGTGGTGGATATTTTCTAGTATTTTAATACTGACCGCACAGTACTCTGTTCTGTCCTTTCTATTTAGCTAGAAGTGGCCTCCTTTGCTAAATCCTGTTTTCAGTCTGCGTATGTGATTCCCCTCTCCTCTCACAGTCAATATTTGTGGGGGGCTGTCTATACTTTGGGGATTTTCTCTGAGGCAAGATAGTTTTCCAGTTTCTATCTTTAGGGGAATTTAGTCCTCCGGCTGTGTCGAGATGTCTAGGCCGTGTTAGGTACATCCCACGGCTACTTCTAGTTGCGGTGTTAAGTTCAGGGTCTGCGGTCAGTACAGGTACCCCCTTCTCCAGAGTACGTCTCATGCTGCTCCTAGGCCACCAGATCATAACAGAGATCAGCCAGGAGCAGGCTGCTTCCTTCTGAGGCGCAGAAATCCGGTGGCCTGAAGACCGAGGGAGTAAGGATCTCTACGCTTTACTTCAGAGACCAGCAGGACAGCTATTTCCACAGTACCTGTCCGACCTATACCCAGGAGGTACGGTGGCAACTCTCAGAGGCTGGGGCATGCTAGAGTCCCTATAAACTGCCTCAAGCCACCAGTCATACGGGTTTGTCCCATCCTATCTGGGGGACAGAGAGAGAGAGACATAACATCTATAACAGTTGTGAGGACCTTATGAGAAGCTTAGCAGTAAGGGACTACAACACCACGGCGCTAGAGGAAGGCTACTGATTTCCACCTGGATAAGGGGACTCTGGATTTGCCTCCAAACCAGCCGGACTCTGCCTGCCCTGTGGTCTGGTGCCCTGGACTGTGGATGCTGAAGCCTTCAGTAAAAGGTAAAGAGACTGCAACATTGTGTCCTCGTTCTTCACTGCGCTTCTCACCCTCCACCATCTACACACTGGGATACTCTGGGGACATGCTTCACCTGTGGGAAGGTATACCATCTAGCTGCCATAACATCACCCCAGCGGACCCCTTAAAGCAGCGTCGGTCACCCTGACCAAATACCACAGGTGGCGTCACGAACATTTCCACTTTAAAGACCTTTCCCTTTTACACGGACGTCCCAGGGCCACGGACCGGGTCAGCCACCGTGACATCCCCCTGTGAACCGAAGGACCCGGTACTGAGTACCCCGCTGGGGAAATCCATACATATATTAATGGTAAACTTACCCCTACTATAGAGCTGCCGAACAGCAACAACAGGTTGGCGCCCTAGATATGACGAAGTAGCGCCTCTGCTCCTCGATCCCTTCTGTCCCTTACTGAAGGTGTATTTAAATTTGCATGGTGAAAAGGGGAGAATAATCTCCTCAGACTGCAATAGTTCATATACAGCACTATAGCCATATTAATTAAAGTGCTTTGTGCCTTATGTGAAGATAATCAGTAAATTATTCCATAGATGATATGCTGAGCGTCTTAGAATAGAAGATTCAGTGTATGCCAGCAAATATATACACAGTCCTTGACAGATAAAGAATCAATCCTTTATTTTCTGACCAACAACACCCAGGCATTATAACAGAGGGGAGCCGACCCCAATGTCCTGTATCACATGGACAATATGCCTCCATCTACAGTACATCATCTGATGCCAGATAAGTTGATGGAGTGCAATATGTTTTTTTCTTATTCAGTGAACACTAGTGTTGAGCGATACTTTCCGATACTCAAAGGTATCGGTATCGGTTGGGATCGGCCGATATCCAAAAAATATCGGATGTCGCCGATACCGATACCCGATACCAATGCAAGTCAATGGGACACAAGTATCGGAAGGTATCCTGTATGGTTCCCAGGGTCTGAAGGAGAGGAAACTCTCCTTCAGGCCCTGGGATCCATATTCATGTAAAAAATAAAGAATTAAAATAATAAATATGGATATACTCACCCCTCCGGCGGCCCCTGGACCTTAGCGATGTAACCAGCAGCCTCCGTTCCTAAGAATGAGGAGTGAAGGACCTTCGATGACGTCGCGGCTTGTGATTGGTCGCGTGACCGCTCATGTGACCACTCATGCGACCAATCACAAGCCGCAACGTCATCGCAGGTCCTAAACTCACTGCATTCTTAGGAACGGAGGCTGCCGGTTACATCCCTAAGGCCAGGGTCCGCCGGAGGGGTGAGTATATCCATATTTTTTATTTTATTTCTTTATTTTTTACATGAATATGGATCCCAGGACCTGAAGGAGAGTTTCCTCTCCTCCAGACCCTGGGAACCATACATTGGGAACTTCCGATTCCGATTTCCGATATCACAAAAATATCGGAATTCGGTATCGGAATTCCGACACAGCAAATATCGGCCGATACCCGATACTTGCAGTATTGGAATGCTCAACACTAGTGAACACAGGACTGTTTCTCCACTGACACAGATTGTTTATCATAGTTCCTCTGGCAATTGCTGAACCCTATATAATAAGTCACTCTATTACTGTGTACCATCTGAGTGTTAGTGAACACAGGATTGTTTCCTTGCTGTCACAGACTGTTTATTATGGTTCCATGGGCAATTGCTGTTACTCAACCACTATGTACCATCCAAGGGCTATATATGCTTCATTGTATTCAGTACTGCTGTGAGCTGTAGTATTTAGGGCTGCTGATGGTGCACACAGAGGCTGAGGCAGTGTGACAACAAACATACTCATCCATGAGACCTAGCTTCCTGTCCTACTTTGCAGGGAAGTATAAGACTCCACTCTTGAAGCCAAAACAGTGTGAACAGGTGGTTGGTTGGATGGGAGATAGGGCTTCAAGGGGCTGGCATCAGCAGCCGGGCAAGTGTCGGGGCCTTGAGAAGATGGGTGGCTCACTCGTCGTCGGGACACAGGTGCGCTATGGGGGCCCGGTGCCAAATCCCACGAGTGGGCCTCCTACATGCTTGCTCAAGGCCGCTGTACTTAAAATACTTACCTCTTCCTGTTCCTCTGCTGAGGCATCTTCCATGTCTCCAGACTCTGTGACGTTTTAGGTCAGAGGGCGCTATGACTAGTGTGCGCCCTTTGCTCTGAGCAGTCACAGTGCAGGGAGCCGGAAAACGGCGACACTGAGGAGTCTGAAGCAGAATAGCAGCCAGTGAGAAGAGGTGAGTGTTTCATTTTTTTAAATGTTTGGAGCATTATATGGTGCCCATTATATACTAGAGCATTATAAGGGGTCCATCCAATACTGGAGCATTTTATGGAGCCATTATATACTGGAACATTATATGGGGCCCATTATATACTGGAACATTATATGGGGCCCTAATATATGAAAAATTACACGGCACTCTGTAGGAAAATGGGTATAGGTGCTCAAGTGGGGTTTCCAGCCCGTTTAGTCTAATATGTAGAAAAACTTGGCACTCAATGATTTCTTGAAGAAGAATAAAGTCATTTATTTCACATCCAGACAAACAGATCAATTGCTGCTAAACGTTTTCGGTCCCATACGGACCTTCCTCAGAGCAAGTTTATCTGGAGCGCTGGGTCTGGGTATGTGGTTAAATAAATGAACCTTCCGTTGGAACGTATGGTAGCTAATTTAAAGAGCGCTATGTAGTGACTTTGACCTCAAGCAAGTATCGCTGCTTGAATGTGTGGTGAGCCCACACTGCACACACTTGTGTGCCTTGAGCACTGGTGGCTTGCTGGGACGCTGGGGAGGGCGCAGCAGCGTTTGCAAGTGCCACCACACTGACTGGTTTGCGACCTGCCCACGTTCTGGAACTCAACATTACTTATGTTGGCAAGGCTTTGGGAGTAGTAGAGGGCTGTAGTTGAATGCCAGCTCCAACATACCCATCAGTATTCTGCTCAGCCTCTGTACATCATCGACAAGAGGCCATGGATGTCTGACATCTGCGGTTCTCCAAAATTTTGAGGAATCAACCAAGATAGTGAGCAGAGATGACAACATAATCGGTGTAACCATCCTGCTATTGTGTCTCACTGCTCACAATTAAAGAGGAAGCTTTGCATTCGGACCAGGTGTCGATGGAGGAAGTTTGTACACAGGGTGATACTTCCCAGCCTCATCTCATCTTCTCTGCACATGTTGGGTGATACAGAGGGTATTACCACACCAGCCTTTCATCTGTACAGTGTGGATGGCCTAAGAGGAGGAGAGGGTGGAGGAAATTGAGAGTCGTCCTTCTGGTGGGGAAAGAAGTCTTTTGCATAAAAGTAGTATGAATATAAAACTGTGCAAAGAATACCTTTTGTAACCACCTTCTGTGAAGAAACTAATTGCATTGCTAATATGGTCAAACGACATTGGCTGATGCTTGGTAAGTGCTCACCTGATGTGGTGAAGTTTAAATCCCCGCCACTCATTTCTTATAAACGTGCTAAAAATCTGAGAGATAAGTTGGTACAATCAGATATAGGCCTACAAAAAATGGCTGATCAAACTTCCCTAACAGGCAAACTAAGGAGTGGTTATTTTCCATGTCTGAACGGCATAAACTGTCCCGACATGTTAAAAGGGAATTCTTTTCAGCACCCAATAACTAATGAAAATTTTGTAATCAATCATTATCTCACTTGTTCCTCAGAATTTGTTATTTACCTTTTACAATGTCCATGTAACTTTCTATATATAGGAGAAACCACCTGTGATTTCAAAACCAGGATGAATCATCATAGATATACCATTGAAAAAAGAGATTAGACCTACAAGTGCCAAACACTTTGTAGAATTTAAACTGACTAAAAGATCTAAAATTTAGCATTATAGACCAGGTACTCCCATTGAGGTGAGGAGGAGACAGAGTTAGACTACTCAAAATTAAGGAGTTTACATGGATTAAAAAACTAAATACTTTGAAACCATTTGGTTTAAATGTGGACTACAAGCTTAACATCACATTATAGAATACTGTGGCTTGCCCTGTGTTGTTCTATTGGATCTCTTGAGTACTATATGATGTGATTAAGTTGGTATATTAGTATTATTTTTAACTTTTCTTTTTTATAGATCATTTGACTGCTACTGACTGCGTTCTAGATATATGACTCTACCCATTTATATTATTAATAAATAACGGGATTATCCATTTAATGCATTATAGCATTAAGTACAATTTTGTCAACATCTTATATCCTTGGGTCTATCTGCATAAATATTATCCTGGGGTTATATATTTGCGAATCATGGTTTTTGCCCAATTTGAGTGAAGGTTGAGTGTTGTGCCCTCATTTCTCCCATTGCTCTTAGGTTATATGGGTTACCTGCCCCAGTTAACAGGGGCTGTTCCCATAACCATGGTGTGCATACCATAGCCTGATTTCCCCAGATAAGAGCTACAAGCTTATAAGTTAATACATATGGATTACTTGTATTTGCTATTGAGAGTTGCATCTGATGCTATATCTATATATAAATGCGGAGCGCCCCCACACCGCCGCAGGGCCGAGGGGTACCCGGAGCCGGGCCTCTGGGATCTCAGTCCTGGGGTTGTCATGGTGGCTAGACCCGGTCCGTGGCCCTGTCTGTCAGTGGGGGACGTCCGTTGCTTATAGGTGTTGTTAACGGTGGTGTAGCGGTGCAGTTGTGGGGTGCAGGTCGCGGTAAATAACGAGGACACCAGGTTGCAGTCTCTTTACCTCTTTACTGGAGATCTCTCGGTCCTCAGTCCGGAATCCGGCCCACCAGGCTGCGCAAGTCCGGCCGGTCCAATGGCACCTCCAGAGTTCTCCTCACAGGTGGAAATCAGTGCCTTCCTTCTTAGCGCTTTGTGTTGTAGTCCTTCCCTGCTGTGCTTACGGAAAGTACCCCACAACTGTTGTGTCTGTTTCTTAAGTTCCCTCACAACTCGATTAACTGATCTTCTGCTAATCTTCCGTCCCTTCCTGATGTTACAGTAAGAACGGCACCCGTTTGTCAGGTAGGCCTGGAGTTCTTCCGGGACCCTAGAGACGCCCCTCTCCCGCAATTGCCCCCCAAGACTTCATAGGTGATATGTGGTAGACAGCCCGCCTGAGACTGACTGTCCTGCCGCTGTTTGGAGTATGGCTTAAAGCTGTATATTATTCCACTCCCTCGGCGTTCCGGCCACCGGTAATGCGCCTCAGCAAGGTGCTGCCTCTTTCAACAAAACCCCTGCTGGTATTCTCCTTCTGCTTGATTTCGTTTCTCACTCAGCACAATCTATCTCGCTTCTAATCCTTTCTTAGGGCACCGCCGCTATTCTGAGCAGGCACGGTCCCGTTACGTTCTTTCAATGCCAAGCCTCTGCCAGGATCCCACCCCTGGCAGAGACCCTTCTGTCTCTTCCTCCACAACACCCTCTCTCACTAGGTGTTGCTTCGTTCGATCCAGTCAGCTTTCTCCACTAACTTCCTGCCTGACCCCCAGTTTACCCACTATGGTGGGGAGTGGCCTAATGAATAGCACCCTTAGCTCCCCCCGGAGGCCCAGCTGTGAAACATATTGGTGTCTGTGATACCTGATTGGAGGAACTCCTTCAGTGCCATCGAACGCACCATGGCTCCCCTTAGTGGCGGAGCCACAGTACTGCAACGACCAGGACTCTGGGGCGCTGCACTCCCCCCTGGTTAAACACAGTACTCCGGGACTGGGAAGAAAACAACAATACAGGTTAGCAAAAAGACATACAAATTTGTTGAGTGCAAAACAATAAGCATACTTGAACAGGCTTCCCTTTATGGGAGGTGAGGACACTTGAACGTTACAAAACATAATCAAATATCATAGCAACAGGCTACAATTAACTCTCATTACCCAACCGGGCATTCTACTAAGTACAAATGCTGGAACAATAAATTAACATTGCCTTTAAGAAACATACACTCTTAGTTTATCAAAGGCCTTCCTATAATCACATTACAGGGCAAGGTAACTTCACATTCTCCTACTTTGAACCTGCAGGACCGCCTGTCCCTATGGCACCAGACCTACTGCCTCTCCTTTCTTTTACAGGACCGCCTTGTTCAGCCAGGGCCTACTGCCTTTCTCTACTATACATAGTATAGACATAACATTCCTTTCAATTTGAGAGCATGGAGCCCACTCTGCTTGGCTCCTATAAGGACTCACTCACTAACCCCTACGGGTCTACTTTCTGTCCTTAGTAACGAACTAACTTTCTATGGGGACGCAGGGTTTACCTTCTATCCTCACCTTCGTTATTACTTCTTTACTTTCAGTTAAACGGAACTCTACATCTACCCCTACGGGCTTTCTGCATCTTTCTCTTCAAAGAACATTATCTAGGTTTCACATTTTAAACAAATTAAACACACATAACTTTTCCATGAAAAACAGTTACATTTTCTTCAAAGCATTATCTCGACATTACTGTTCTAAAACAGTATCACTTTCAAGTTCAATTCTAACCTCCCCTTTAAGAGGAGATCAAGTCTTTCTGAGGTAGCTCTTCTTCTCAGCCTACCAGTCCATGCAAAGGCTCCGGAATGGTATCTTCGCAAAATGTCTTTAAACAAAACCAGTAGGAAGCACCTCTAAGAAGGTGCAAACTATTTACAAGAAAGTTCAAATCATGCACAGTCCATGATTTCGCAGTTTGTGTAACTTTGTGCAAAACTTCAAGAAAACAACAATAGTGACCCCGGGTCAACAAAGGGGTCACCTTTTTAAAGTTTACCCTGGACGGGTTTAGCAGCAACTTAAAGAACAAACAGTAACTATTTACATTTTCATAAAAGAGCATTCAATTCAGAATCCCCCACGAGGCGCCACCTGGCGGGGGAACCCCCGCAATACAGGCAGGTCAGGTTCCAGATTCACTCCCGCGGCCAGGTACACCCCATGGGTGCGGGTCTGTTGCACAACCAGATCGTGTGCGGTGATGAGGGTCTGCGTTCCCACGTCTTTCTGCGCTGGTACATCAGGAACATTGGTCACTTGGAAAGGCACTTCCTTGACCACTACGGTGGTTGCGGGGGTCATGCGGCAGATCGCAGGTTCTGTGATCAGACAGGTGGGGCCGACCGGGGTGGTTACGGATCGATCACACGGTGGCACCTTGGCTACAGGGGCTGGTTTCTCTTTCTTGTAGACGTTCAGAGCAAACCATCCCTTTTCCCCAAAATGCCGGGTGTAAGTAACGCTATCCCCCGGGTAGAGGTCCCGATCGGGGTGGCCCTCTCTAAGGTGTGACTCAACATCCCGTCGGTTGACAAAGATCTCCGCATATAGCCCCGGTTCCTTAATAAAGCCCCAGCCTCCTTGGAGCTTAAAGGTGGTGACGATGCCCTGCCTGCGCGGGGCCTGGTGAGTGGTGGGGTCCTTGCGGGCCCGATCCTTGACCGCCAAATCCTTTTGATGGTGGGCCTCCCGCCCAGCCTGATGTACTTTCTCCTCCTCTCGCCACCGATGTTCTAGCTGGATTTGGTATTCCTCCCAGCTTAGGGCCTGTACCATCTCCCCCTTCTGGGTCTCCACCCCGGGGAACCCCATAAGATTGGATCCGGGGTTCACCCAGCGGCACACCGTGCACTCCGCGTGGACCTCACACAGCAAGGGAGTAGGGGTGATTGGGGCTCGCATACGGTGTTCCATGCCCGTGGCTTCCTCCCATGGTAGCAGGCGTTGGAGTCTGTGGGTTCCCGGGAGAGGTGGTGCCGCTACAGGACCCACTAACACACCCTCGGCTGGCGGGGCAGGATCGGCGGACTCACCAACTGGTACGAGTTCACTTTCCGTAGCAGGTCCCGCTGGTTCTTCCGGTGAGAACTCCGATGTCCGGGAACCCTCTACCGGCTCCACCGGGTGCGGAGCCTGGACTCTCACATTCAGTTGGAGGAGCTGGTTATATAAGTCCTCCATCTCAGCTCTCAGGAATCTGGTGTTATCCACGGAGGACGGGCTACTGGGCTCATCCGGGTAGTCGGGGGAGACTTCCACTTCAACCCCACTGTCGGGTTCGGAGCTGCTGGCCATAGCGTCCTCCACGCGGGTCACTTCCTGGTCTTTTTCCCGCTCTCTCCTTCGGGAGCGGTTTCGTTTTCTCTGCCTCCGCCCCCCATTAAGAATTAGGAGGCGGATCTCTGCTGCTGACGGACACGTCCTCACCGTGCAGAAATATTTAGACTGGGCGGCCATTGCTGTTCGCACTCTCCAACTTGTCTACGCCCACTCCACGCCCCTCTTCTCTTCCTGCGCTCTCCTCAGCGCTGCAATGGCGGCGGATTTTGGCGGCAAATGGCACAACACAGTCTTTTCAATAAAGTTACAGTTCATGCACAACAAATCACAGTCTCTAGGCACACATGACCTGATTCTTCAGGCTTAAGTAGATCCTGTTCGTGACGCCAAAGTTGCGGAGCGCCCCCACACCGCCGCAGGGCCGAGGGGTACCCGGAGCCGGGCCTCTGGGATCTCAGTCCTGGGGTTGTCACGGTGGCTAGACCCGGTCCGTGGCCCTGTCTGTCAGTGGGGGACGTCCGTTGCTTATAGGTGTTGTTAACGGTGGTGTAGCGGTGCAGTTGTGGGGTGCAGGTCGCGGTAAATAACGAGGACACCAGGTTGCAGTCTCTTTACCTCTTTACTGGAGATCTCTCGGTCCTCAGTCCGGAATCCGGCCCACCAGGCTGCGCAAGTCCGGCCGGTCCAATGGCACCTCCAGAGTTCTCCTCACAGGTGGAAATCAGTGCCTTCCTTCTTAGCGCTTTGTGTTGTAGTCCTTCCCTGCTGTGCTTACGGAAAGTACCCCACAACTGTTGTGTCTGTTTCTTAAGTTCCCTCACAACTCGATTAACTGATCTTCTGCTAATCTTCCGTCCCTTCCTGATGTTACAGTAATAACGGCACCCGTTTGTCAGGTAGGCCTGGAGTTCTTCCGGGACCCTAGAGACGCCCCTCTCCCGCAATTGCCCCCCAAGACTTCATAGGTGATATGTGGTAGACAGCCCGCCTGAGACTGACTGTCCTGCCGCTGTTTGGAGTATGGCTTAAAGCTGTATATTATTCCACTCCCTCGGCGTTCCGGCCACCGGTAATGCGCCTCAGCAAGGTGCTGCCTCTTTCAACAAAACCCCTGCTGGTATTCTCCTTCTGCTTGATTTCGTTTCTCACTCAGCACAATCTATCTCGCTTCTAATCCTTTCTTAGGGCACCGCCGCTATTCTGAGCAGGCACGGTCCCGTTACGTTCTTTCAATGCCAAGCCTCTGCCAGGATCCCACCCCTGGCAGAGACCCTTCTGTCTCTTCCTCCACAACACCCTCTCTCACTAGGTGTTGCTTCGTTCGATCCAGTCAGCTTTCTCCACTAACTTCCTGCCTGACCCCCAGTTTACCCACTATGGTGGGGAGTGGCCTAATGAATAGCACCCTTAGCTCCCCCCGGAGGCCCAGCTGTGAAACATATTGGTGTCTGTGATACCTGATTGGAGGAACTCCTTCAGTGCCATCGAACGCACCATGGCTCCCCTTAGTGGCGGAGCCACAGTACTGCAACGACCAGGACTCTGGGGCGCTGCATAAATGTCTTGTGGGCAATTGCGCCAGATATTCCCACTTACAAAATGGCACTGAAGGTCTGTAATCTCTTTTGAGTATGCGTGCTGAAGCTGCAGAGGATTTTGTTACCGGCAGTCTCTGGCACCTGCGCAATTGAGCAAACTTTACCAAGATGGTGCGGAAGGCTTCAATGAACATTCGTGCATGAGTAGAATTACCAGTGATTCCCATCTTTCCTCATAGCGCTTCCTGGCATGTTTAATTAGGACGCCTTTTATTGGCACAGTTTTTTAAATATCCACACTAGCTGCGCTTGGCCAACAGGTAACAAAGAAGGGGAGGGAGGGGGAAAGGGATGAAAAACAGCAAATGAAAGAGAAACTGCTACTAAAGACCCTTGCCCCTTTTTTCTCCTTGAATATTAGCCAAACATATTAATCAAAACTGTCCAATACCGCCTGTCAGCCCCCCAAAAAATGATTATGATAAATGAATTCGAACATATCACTTATATCTCCTCAATTCCCACCTACATTCCTTCTGCACCATTTCATAAGGAAGACCCCACATCTCAGCCTCCTTTGCAGCTCCAATTCTGAATGAACGAGGTGAAAACCTTTCCACCTCTAACCCCAAAGCCTTCAAACATTTCCTAAAAACTGCCGAGAACTGATACTGGGAAAAGAACAACCCATACTTATGTTTTGACAAAGAACCCGTCCGAGCCACTCCTAAAGCCGCATAGCTTTTAAAACACGCCACAGAGCACAAACTGGAAACCTCCAAAGCGTTTAAAACCACTGTTTTTCCCGTTCTCCTCTGATCTGTTTTCCCCTTCTTAAAACAAAGAGCAACTCCATGGGATCCACCACTACATGACAAAAACGGGTGTTTAAATTTTTAATCCCCCCCACACTTGCATTTACCCTCATTAAACAGCCTGCATTAACCTGTCTTTGCAGCCGTAGCCCCGTTTTGGCCCATACCCCCCCTAACACCATGCTGGCCAGAGATCACACCCCCCCCTGGAAAAAACTGACCAAAACGGGATGGTACCATTACCTTCAGCAATAGACCAATATCCTTCTAATTCCAACAAAGACTAGGCCGCACTGCCCTCCTCTGCCTAACCTGCTCATCCTATCTCAGCCAGGTCTGTCCACCATAAATCCTATATGATTAGCCTATAGCATTCAAAAAAACAGAAAAGTCCAGAGCAGTGCTCCAGTGTCTTTTCACCTATAATGCTTGCGAAAATAGCAAAAGCCTGTAACCAATTAACAAAAGTCTGAGAAATAAGCCGCCACCTAATTTTTTCCTCCTCTTCCTTTTTACTCTCATCTTTTTTTCCTCTTAAGGTTGAATTTTTCCAACGGAATGGGAGAAAATATTTCTGCGTATTCATCCTTCCAAATCTTATCCTTCACCTAAGTTTTAAATGGGCTCCATGAGGACCCTCAAAGCCAACGTAAACCTCACTTTTAGCCCTATTGTACAGCTCTATCCTATCCCCCGCCTTCTCAGTTTTCATTTGCACTGAAACCAAAACACTACTTCTACTAATATGCCGTACCACAGCCCGAACAGCCACCTGCCCTGAATGATTACTCCCATCCACCAATACTGCATGAAAATCCCAGGTCCCTTGGACTAAGGACTATTCACTGTGATGATTTTCCTGTAGCAGAAGCAGCCCCCACCGACTGGAGCATCGCCGAGTGGTACTGCCACCATCTTGTTGTAGTCTGATTGACTAGAGGATGTGGGCCCAGTCATATGACCAGCTGCTGGCCTGCATTCCTCTGCTGACCCTGACCACCAAAGAATATTCCTCCCAGGCCAAGACCTTCAGTCCAAAGTGTGAAGAAGCAGGACATGGACTGAAGGGTCCTGAGTGGGGCTCGTGGCGCTGCCGACGTTAAGGATTGTCATCTGGCGACAGGTGGACGGAACTGCGTGTTTTTCTCTGCTGCAGGCGTCGCAACCTCGCCGACACCATCTGACCCTCTGAGAATCTCCTGCAGCCATGACATCACCCAGGCTTCATTTATGCTGCCAGCTGCAGACCCTCAGACACTCCAATGTTTCTTCCACCATCGACATTCTGAAAAGTTTACCGCAGGAGGGAGGTAGGTAGAGACGCAGGGATCTCTTCACAGTGGTGCCTACAAGTGTCTTAAGAGGCCACCCCCCTCAACTTTTAGAGTCTCCTCTCTTTTCTAACTCCACCTTCCCTTGAACGTTTTACCCCAATTAACTCCTACCTCAACTAACTGATTTTCAACACCTGTGTAGCTCTAGCTTTATAAATGTAAGAAACAAAAAAGTTGTACATATTCATAATCTACAGGATCGTAGTAACTAGGGAGTATGTAAGGTTTAGTCCAGCAATCCAGTTAAATTGAGTTTTCCAACTTTTTTCTATATTCAAAATGTACGAAATTCAAATAAAAAATCTTTATAGTTTTTTTTTTTTTTTTTAACAGTCAGTTCTTATTCATGGCATTCAAAAAGTGATTAAGACCAGCTTACTTAAAGAAATCTCCTCTCACTAAAAACCACTCAAATGGGACAGCAGCTTCAAATAACATGTAACAATGGAGACTACACATAAGGACATGTCCGTCAAACAAACAAGGAAAAGTACCAATAGTACTACAATAAAAAACTTTTTAGTGTTGTGACATTAACCAATTCCTGTGATTTACTGCAAGCCTGCTGGGTATCTGGTGTCAAGGTAAATGTCCGATAGGTCCCAGAATTACATATCAATTTTCTACAATATACCCCCCCAGCTTGACAATACAATTCATTTGATCTCCGCACAATGGAAACTTGTAATATCTCTGTTGTGTTGTTAGTACACTAAATGCCTGGAGACTGCAGAAGGATTGGTTGCCATGCTGCCAGTACTGTCTGAAAGATGTTTGCAAATATGTTTCATAGGACAGGTTGTGCAGTCTACATACTGAATATTGCACTGAGATCAAATATTACACAACATAGTTGGTGTAGTGTCCACACTTTGTAAGTGATCCACACTAGTAAATCTTCATTATCTTTATTTCTCTTTAGCACGTTGCATGAGCTTGTCTCTGCATGCATGACAAAGTGAAAGTAACTTCTCCCCCTCCTCTCTGTAACTACCCACAATTCTCTACATCTCATCTTTCTTAAAGAGACAAGGTACAAGATTTAATTAATGCATATTACAACATCCCCTTTTTTTTTTTTTTTTTTTTTTTTTTTAAAACGAATAAAACTAAAATAAAATAACATGAACTAATGATGCAACAAGAAAAATGTCCAAGAAAACGTATGTCCATTTTGCCCTGTTAAAGAAAAGAAGTCACGCTTCTTCAATAAGTCTGGATGGAGCCCTTCTCTCTCTTGATGGATAACGTCTGGGCTCAGCGATGGTGTCCATTAATGAAGAACTTGTTGCCTCCTGGTGATTCTCTCCACTGTTGAGTGCCGAATCTTCCCCCAGAGAATGTCCATTGTCATTATTTTGAGGAATAATTTTGAAATGTGAAGAGTTTCGAGTTATGGAGTGTCCATCCCTCTCAGCCGTGACCATGCTGCCTTTCTTGTCAATAACGTTATATTTTGCGGGACAATATGCAGCTGAAGTCTTGTTGGTTGGTCTCTGACGCACCACAACGACGTCACCTCTTTTGATAGCATTTGGCTGTGCCCTTCGCCTTCTGTCTGCATAGTGTTTCATGGTTTGTTTGTTGGAAGAGTCTGCTAAGCGCACAGAGGAGTCACTTGGTACAGGACGACTGACTATGTCAGGGATTCGTATATGCAGAGTTCTGCCAAACATTAGATGCGCTGGAGCAGCATTGGTAGTAGAATGTGGCGTATTGCGGTAATTGCGCATGAATTTGTACAATGACTGTTTCAGTGGGGTGTGCTCCAGGCTAGCTGCCTTGATTCGTTTCCCCATGGTGCGCATGAAGCGTTCGACTATTCCATTTGCTTGCGGCCAGCACGGTGTGATTTTTCTGTGACTGAACCCCAAGTATTCAGCAAATTGTGTGAACACGTGTCCATTGAATGGAGGTCCATTGTCCGTTTTGACCACTCTTGGAATGCCATATGCTGAAAATATGTTATCCAGTTCTGGTATCATACTAGTAGCAGATGTTGAAGAGATAAAAGAAATGACAGGGTATCTGGAATATTCGTCAATTGTTACTAGAATGTATTGGCCATTTGGTAACGGTCCATATATATCGACTGCCACCTCCTCCCAGACAGCAGTGGGTAGAGGTGACATTTGTAAAGGCTCCAGCTGTGATGATGGAGTGATAACTTGGCAGGTGGAACAGTGTTTAACCTTCTTTTCCACCAATTGATCCATGTTTGGGAACCACACTTTTTCTCTGAGTAATTTCTTTGTGCCAACAATTCCCAGATGACCTTCATGCGCTATCTGTATTACTAAGCTGCGCAGAGTCTTAGGTACAACCAATTTGGTACCTCGAAGGATGAGGCATTCCTCAGTGACAGATAGTTCATACCGTACACTTGAGAATAGTTTTAATTCTGTCAGATCAATCTCAGGATCGGGAAATTTTTCTCTTTGAATTTCATGCCACCTTCGATTTCGGATGATTTGTATTAAAGCACGTAGTGTCTTGTCACTTGTTGTGGCGTTCACAAAGTGATCAATGGAAAGAGCTTTTGGTACTGCATGGGCTGTAATGAAGCATATGTATTCTTCAATGGCGGAATGCTCAGGTAGATCATCAGTCATCGGATGTCTTGACAGATAGTCAGCGGGATTGCTGAATTTTCCAGGCTTGTGGACAATTTTGTAGTTGTAGTCCTGTAGACGTAGACCCCACCGTTCTATGCGTGCAGGCATTTTAGCTCTGGGATTTCCAAAGATCGTAAGGAGTGCTTGATGATCTGTGACAACAGTGAAGGGAGCTCCATACAGAAATAAGTGAAAATGTTCGCATCCCCAGACAACTGCCAAGCTTTCTTTTTCAGGTTGTGAATATTTCCGTTCCGTGCTTGTTAAGCTTTTACTTGCATAAGAAATAATCTGAGGATTTTGATTGTTATCTTTATATTGTGCTAAGATGGCACCCAGCCCCACGGGACTGGCGTCCACAATTAGCTCAGTTTGGAGAGCTGGATCAAAATAGGCCATTGTGGTTGTTGAGCAAAGTTCAGTTTTAATTGTTTCAAATGCATTTTGACAGTCTGGAGACCATTGAAAAACACAACTCTGTTTTGTAAGTTCCCTTAATGGACTGTTAATTGTTGAGAAGTTTGGAATGTATCTAGCACAATAACTGGCCATTCCAAGAAACGAGCGTACTTCACTGGCATCTTGTGGAATTGAGGCTGATTTGATGGATTCCACTTTCTTGGGATCAGGTTGTACCCCTTTTGCCGAAAAAATATGACCGTAAAACTCTAATGAATTTTTATCAAATTCACATTTTTCCTTGTTTAAGGTGAGTCCAGCAGAGAGGAGGCATTCAAAGACGGCATATAGAGCACGATTGTGTTCAGCTTGAGTTTTGCCAAACACCAGTATGTCATCACTGTAATTAAAGGCATTTGGAATGTTCTGAATAACGCCCCTTATTGCATCCTGAAAAATTTCCGCTGCAGAGCAGACCCCAAAAGTCAATCTTTTATATCTTCTGAGGCCCACATGTGTGGAAAATGTTGTTAAATATCTGGATTCTGGACTCAGCTCTAACTGGTGATAGCCCTTATTGAGATCGAGTTTTGAAAAGACGGTCGCTCCATTTAACACATGAATGATGTCATCAATTGTAGGTGAGATGTGTCTTTCTCTCTGAATGGCAGTGTTGGGTAGGCGCATGTCAACACACAATCTCACCTGGTCAGGAGCCTTTGGTTTAGGAACTACCACCAGTAGTGAGACCCAGGGAGTGGGCCCAGTAACGGTTTCGATAACGTCCTCGTCCATGAGGAATTGGAGTTCTTTTTCTACTTTCCTTCTCAGGTGAAATGGAATGCGCCTATGTGACTGGGCCACTGGGCGAACACTATCGTCCACATGAAGATGTACTTGAGAGTCTTTTAGTTTCCCCAAGCCACTAAATAGGGAGGGAAAATTATTCACCATGGTTTGTATATCCATGTCCGCAGGATCAGTTATGGTATGGATAATTTGGATGAGACCTAGCTTCAAGGCAGTGTGATAGCTGAGAAGACAGCCTCCTGATCCTTGTAACGCATGAAAGGTAGTTTTCTGCTTATTGTCTTTATAGCTCAGTTCAACATCAAACTGCCCTCTGGTAGTTAGAGGTATTTTAGATCCATATGGGAAGATTTTAGTATGTACTTGCTGCAAAACTGGCTTTGTCTTCAATTGCTCATAGGTAGTGCTGTCTATGATGTCCACTGACGCTCCCGTATCTATTGTAAACGTGATATTGGTGTCGCAGATTGGGAGTGTGATACAGGGGGACTGTACAGAGCCAGTGGCAGAGGTGGTGAACACATAGTTTTCTGCTCCAGATGCTTCTTCTGTATCCTGATTTACCATTTTTACATCTGCAGGCCGTGTCATAGGCAGAGAAGGCTTGTATTGTGCTGATCTGCAGACAGCTGCCAAATGGTTCCCTTTTCCACACTTATTGCATGTCTGTCCTATAGCTGGACATCTGTCCAGGCGGTGAGGGAACTCCTGTCCACATCTATAGCATTTTTTCTGTTTCGGGGTTTGCTTGTCTTGTGTATTTTTATGCACGAGATTATGTACCTGTGACTTTTCCCCATTCTCCATTGTAGTAGCCTGATGATCTGCTATTTCCGTAGCACGGGCTATTTTGAGTAATTCATGTAAAGAGAGATCTTGCTGCAGAGCTTTGCGCCTTATTTTGTTAGATGAGCAGGTGACGATTACCTGAGTTAGGATTTCATCATCTATATCTGTGAATGCACATCCATGTGCTAGCTCCCTCAGTCGTGTGACATAGGTGTCTATGGATTCTTCGGGAAGCTGCTTAGCAATTCTGAGTTTGTATCTCTCATATCTGATGTTTTGTTTGGGATTGAAGTAATCAGTGAGAGCTTTGCTGCAATCGCTGTATGTATCTGTCTCAGATGCAGGTAATGTGCAGTAGATATCATAGACTCCTGTGCCTGCACAATGTAAAAGTAATGCTTTCTTTCTTTTCTCCTCTTTTATATCTATGGCTTCTAGAAAGTTCTCAAATCTGCTCAACCATTTTCTCCAGTTATGGGAGAGATTAGTGACATCAGTCATATCAAACTGTGGGAAACTGTGTAAGTATTCAGCCATGATGAAGTTTTTCAGTGGTGCAGCCGTGTGGATCAGTAAAATAGGGATTAGTACTCACTGCAGCAGATTTTCATCCCATCCTCGTCGCCAGTTGTAGTGTCCACACTTTGTAAGTGATCCACACTAGTAAATCTTCATTATCTTTATTTCTCTTTAGCACGTTGCATGAGCTTGTCTCTGCATGCATGACAAAGTGAAAGTAACTTCTCCCCCTCCTCTCTGTAACTACCCACAATTCTCTACATCTCATCTTTCTTAAAGAGACAAGGTACAAGATTTAATTAATGCATATTACAGTTGGAATTACAATTAATGTATGATTAAAAAATTAATAAGGCTGCATACCAGACACTGTGCATCACACTTACCTGTGTGACTGGCGTCCTATGCGAGTTATATCAATGTGCATTTTTTCTACTAGGCAGCCAACCCCTGCAATGTCTGTCTGGTGCGGGGGGGGGTGGGGGGTGGCTGTTTTTATCAAGTAGTTTGCACCTGTGCGGCCTCTTGCCTTTTATCAGTGGAGGCCTGCTGCATCCTGCTAAGTGTGCATCTGTCATCAGACAGGGTTTTGGGAAGGCTGTATCTCTTTATATGTATTTTTCTGAGTTTTTTCTATGTTAGCCATTTTTTAATGTATGAATAAATTTTCTATTTGCTGTTACTGGATGTTGACTCAAAAATTTATTACAGTATTTTTTCAATACTTATATATATGCCATCGCCACATTTAAAACAACATTTAGTACTAAGCCTCTTATATTTGCTGTGAAATAAACTCAGTGAAACTGTCCAATACTGCATGCTCCCTTAGGAACCACTTCCACCTCAGGATCAATTTTTGTTTACTACATAATAATTTTGCATATATTTTTTGTTTTTGTGTTTTCCTAATTCTTTGTGCCTAAAATGAATAGAAAAAGGTTTTTATTCCCCATAAACTTTGCTTGTGTGGTCAGCACAATGATATTTTGAAATGTATTTATTTTTAAGAATATTCGCAAAATAATCAGTGCCGAGTGTAGACTTTGAGAAGCTTCTTGAACTGTGAGAACTATAAAGAAGTGCCTAGAGCTGTCCAGAATTGTCTAGAACTTTCTGGAACTCTCCAGAATTGTACATAGCAGTATAAATACAGTTATCTTAAACTAAACATTTCATTTGCTGTTCTGCAGATTAAGCGAACTTGTGTACAGTTAATTTAGATGGCATCAAGAGGTTGCATTCATCTGGCAGGCGCATTTTGCTACGTCTGTGGGCAATTTATAAAGATAATAGCAAAAAAGTACTCTGTAAAAGCATCTGCTAAGATATGTGAGACCTACAAAGTATACTTTGGCGTGTTGGGGATCAAGACAAATCGTTTGCACCTTATTTTATGTGTGAGCAATAGAAAACTCTTGAATGTAATTAGACGACTGCTGCTCTCTTAGGCTGGTTTCACATTTGCGTTTGTGCGCCCTACGTTTCATTCGCATTGATCTGCATGCGTCATGCGTACCTATCTTTAACATGATGTACGCATGGACAAGCGTTTGCATGCGTTCACTTGTGGACGCGGACGTATGCGTCGTTTCGAGGTGTGCGGCGGGGTCCGGCGAACGCAACATGTTGCATTTTTTGAGGCGTCAAATATTCGCAGCCATACAAATGTGGATGATTGTGGATGGAGTGCGTCAAAACAACGCATTGCTGTCTATGGGAACGCAAGCGTACTCAAGGACATGCGTATGCTTGCGTTCGATGCGCATGCGTACAACACACTGAAAAGATACATGAACTGGTTTGCCACACCCAAAACAAAGCTGTATAAATCAAAGAGGGTATGGGCAATGGAAATCCATAAGGGTGAGTGTCCACGGTCAGTAAACGCTGCGTGTTTGACGCTGCGCAGAGCTGCAGCATCAAACACGCAGCGTCCAGATGTTCCAGCATAGTGGAGGGGATTTTATGAAATCCCGTGTCCACTATGCGTGGAAACACGCATCCGTCTTCCCTGCGACTCCGGACATGCTGCACGTCTTTTCAGATCGCAGCATGTCCGTATGCCTTGCGGGGACGCTGCGTCCCCGCAAGGCATAACACAGGGCCCTATGCGTGGGGTGCGATGATCCCACATGTGTACAGTTAACACATCCGGCATCATCGCGTCCCAGAAGGGGGCGGGGCTTAGTGCCGAGCGGCTTCGCCGCTCCGACTATACCGCCGGCCATCCTGAACGTGGACACGCACCCTTACTCTCCTGTCTCTGGAACTGATAGGAGCTGATCTGAAGACTGCTTTGTTGAAGACTCTGGATTTCACTCAGGATGTGAGTATATACAAGGTCTGAAAATGTCTGTCTGTCTCTCTCACTGCAATCTATACTTCTGTCTCTCTTGCAGACTTCTTCAAAGATGTCCTCAAGCAAACAGCAGAATTCCTCCCACAGTAGACAGGAGAAACAAAAGCCCAAAAAGAAGGGTACAATCTGGCTATTCTCCACCATGCCCAACACCACTATGGGGAGAGCTAGCAGGGGAGAAATATACCTACACGAGGTACTTTAGGACACTCCAAAAGAGCTGGATACATATCAAGAGAAAACAATGGAGTACATGTCCATAAATATAAAATTACAATTTTTATTAGAACAAAAAGTTACAAAATACAAAAATGTACAATAAATCAAGACATTTGTCGATCATTCAGATAGGAAGGAGCTGGGTAGCACAGACCAAAACTAGTGTGGATCTCAGAAAGACGCCATATACCGCCATAAAGTGCATAGTGCAAATGTATACGGGTATTAGAATTTGGGGACGAAGCTGACGCGAAACGCGCGTAGGGGTAACGGTGTGGTCCTCTGTCTGACGCCAGCATATGGGTAAGAATGTGTGGGGGGTCCTTGGTTACGTTCATGACATTTGTAGAGCCTGTGTACAGGGCTCGTGAATGGTCCTTTACATTGTGACTACTCCCCAAATTCTAATTTGGACGTGGAAAGGAAAGGATCGACGTAGCTGTGTGTCCTGCGTGGTGATGGATCCTCGGACATGTTGCAGCAACTCATCGAAGCTCTGTTGTGACCTCCTCATGTAGTTGAAAAACTTCTGAGGGTTTGCACGCAGCTCTGTGTACAAGAAGTGGTAGGCTCCACGGCTCTCTCTGACTTCAACAATGGGGTGTTGCCAGTAGCAACGACAACGTCTTCTCAGTCTTTCTCTTTTTCTTTCTTCAAGCTTCTTTCTTCAAGCAACAGCAAAGGCATAAGCCAAGTTCAAATCCAGATTATGATATAAGCTCTCCATGCGAAGATTCATCTTGCAGCTGGGCATAACAGCAAAAGATGAGGATTTCATCTGTACAAGGGTATATATACAGAATTTCCATGACACACGCCCATTGGACGTGGCTTGTGACAAGGAAATTCTGGAACAGCATACGAACGCATGTGCATAAAAATGCAAACGCATGTCAAAACGCATGCAAAAGCTGCGTTTTTTAGGTGTATGATGCGGATAAAAAACGCAGCGTTCGCATGCATTTTGAGATGCATTTGCACATGCAGATTATACGCAAAGCGCATATACGCAAATGTGAACTTAGCCTAAAAGAGCAGATTTTTATTTTGCTAAATTTTGAGCTTTATTAAGTTTTTAAAGAACTGTAATTAAAACCTTTTTCACAAATGTCAATGTTCTGGCAAAATATACATTGTATATTTTCAAGCTCTGGGGGTATATTGTAGAAAGTTGCTATGTAATTCTGTAACATATTGGATATTTACCTTGACACCAGATACCGAGCAGGCTTAAATCACAGGAATTAGTTAAAGGGAACCTGTCACCCCCACAATCGATGGTGAGGTAAGCCCACTGTCATCAGGGGCTTATCTACACCATTCTGTATTGCTGTAGATAAGCCCCTGATGTATCCTGAAAGATGAGAAAAAGACATTAGATTATACTCACCCAGGGTCGGTCCCGCTCCAATGGGTGTCGCAGGTCCGTTCCGGCACCTCCTATCTTCATTCCATGACGTCCTCTCCTGGTCTTCACACCGGGGCTCCAGCATACTTTGCCCAGTTGAGGGCAGTGCGCAGGCGCCGGAAAGGTCAGAGAGGCCCAGCGTCTGCACACTGCAGTACTTTGCTCTGCCCTCAACAGGACGTCATGGAAAGAAGCTAGTAGGCCCCGGAGTGGACCTGAGACACCCATCCAACCGGACCGCAGCGGGACCACCCCTGGGTGAGTATATTCTAACCTCTTTTTCTCCTCTTTCAGGATACATCGGGGGCTTATCTACAGCATTACAGAATGCTGTAGATAAGCCCCTGATGACGGTGGGCTCATCATCGATTTTGGGGGTGACAGGTTCCCTTTAATGTCCCAAAACTAACGAGGTTTTTATTGTATTACTATTGGTACTGTTATTTGTTTGACAGAGATGTCAGTATGTGTAGTTTCCATTGTTATATGCTATTAGATGCTGCTGTCCCATTTGAGTGGTTTTAAGTGAGAGGAGATTTCTTTAAGTAAGCTGGTCTAGAAAGTTCTCACTCAGTGAGTGGTGCCGTAAGTGAACTCAGCACGAGACACTGGAGGAGTGATTACACTCCTTAGGCCGGTTTCACACGTCAGTGATTCCGGTACGTGAGGTGTCAGTTTTCTCACGTACCGGAGACACTGACTCACGTAGACACATTAAAATCAATGTGTCTCTGCACATTTCAGCGTGTTTTCGCGGACCGTGTGTCCGTTTGAAAAACATGGAGACATGTCAGTGTTCGTGGGAGCGCACGGATCACACGGACCCATTAAAGTTAATGGGTCCGTGTAAAACACGTACCGCACACGGGTGCTGTCCGTGTGCCGTGCAGGAGACAGCGCTACAGTAAGCGCTGTCCCCCCAAAGTGGTGCTGAAGCCGCCATTCATTTCTTCTCTCCAGCAGCGTTCGCTGGAGAGAAGATATGAAAAATCCTTTTTTTTTTTTCGTGTTTAAAATAAAGATCCCTGTCCCCACCCCCCTCCCACCCCCTGTGAGCCCGCCCGCTGTTAATAAAATACTCACCCGGCTCCCTCGCTGCATCCTCTCCGCCGGCTTCTCTTGTATGAGCGGTCACGTGGTGCCGCCCATTACAGTCATGAATATGCGGCTCCACCTCCCATAGGGGTGGAGCCGCATATTCATGACTGTAATGGGCGGCACCACATGATTGCTCATACAGGAGAAGGTGCGTCACGGAGAGGACACTTCGAGGGAGCCGGGTGAGTATTTTATTAACAGCGGGGAGGGGGGTGGGGACAGGGATCTTTATTTTAAACACGAAAAAAAAAAAAAAAAGGATTATTCATATATTCTCTCCAGCGACCGCTGCTGGAGAGAAGATATGAATGGCGGCTTCAGCACCAGATGCAGGGGACATCGCTTATCTCTAGCGCTGTCTCCTGCACGGTCCGTGTGGTACCCAGTCGGCACACGGCTGCCGCACGTGTGCCGCACCGATGGCCTACGTGAGCTTACGGACACACGGACACGGATAACTCCGGTACCGATTTTTCCGGTACCGGAATTATCTGGACGTGTGGGACAGGCCTTACAGCGTGTTTTGGCTGGCGGGGAGAGCAGTAATTACTATCTTGTGGGCTCAATGTTAGCGACCATAACACAGCTGACATAAACCCCACAACTTTTACCCCACGTGCAACTGCACCAGGGCTAGTGGAGAGAGCCGGGCTAAGCACCAGAATTGTCCCGTCTTTTATATAAGACTCCTGAGGCTGAGGGGTGGAGTTTTCAGTCAAAAAGCCTATGTATACAAATATCAGACTATATATGGAGATGGCTACTCTTAGTAAGCACCTGTTCACACCTGTTTTCTGTTTGGATGTGACGGTCAGTCTTTTGATATTTGTATATATAGGCTTTCTGACTTGGCACTCCACCCCTCAGCCTCAGGCATTATAATTACAGTAGGATCCTACCTTTCCACATAATTTGTTTTTAAATTGAGGATCTGAGGGGGTTTGCTAATGTTGGAATATATTGGGGGGGGAGGGGGAAAATGTTTTCAAAATCCCTGTATTGTTGTAAAATGTTTATTGTGATTTTATACTTAATAAAAATCTATTCGAGTTAAAAAGAAATTGAGGTTCTGAGTCATACAGTTTACAATTATTATTATTTTTTATTTATATAGCACCATTAATTCCATGGTGTTGTACATGAGAAAGGGGTTACATACAGAATTATGGATATCGTTTACAGTAAACAAATTTACAATGACAGACTGGTACAGAGGGGAGAGGACCCCGTCCTTGCGGGCTTACATTCTATGGGATTACAATTTTATTAATACAAAAATCTATTTATCTATTTATATTCACAATATACATATAGCTTATAACATTTTATATGGGTACACAAAGAGTTTTGATCCAAAAGGTGAAAAAAGCAGTGGTCAGGATGGCATAATTAAAGAGTCACCAGTTTGTTTTATCAAAGAAGATTATTTAGCAGTTAACGACATGGTAGACTATAAATGTCTAGTTATTTAGATATGATACTCTATATCCAATTGTAGCACAAATTATCTAGACCAACATGATGTTATATTCAATCTATATTAAGGTGACATGTCAAATTTTCTGGTGTGCGGTGTACATCAAAATGAAATTAATGAATTAAAAGGTTTTTTACCCATGGAGTAAAAGATACTGCCACGTACCCCGACATGCGTTTCGCGTGGATGACTCTTCTTCAGAGGTTGTGACCACACCCCCTGAAGGCCACACCACCTTACTGTTCACGTACTGTGTTTTTTTTTTTTTTTTTTTATTTACTTCTTTGGCAACTTTTTATATACTGTATTTTTATATTTTTTCAGCCAAATGTTGGCTTGAAGCCAATAGAAAATTGTAAAACTACCTAATCCTTTTTTCTAGCCATTCCCCCACACCTTTACAGATCTTCATTGTTTTTTTCTCTCTCTCTTGAAGAGTGTGCTCTAAGAGTGTTACTATTACATGACTCTTACTGTTAAACATGTTATATGTTTTAATAGTCTACCTTGCTCTATGTCTAAATAGAAATTGACCAAGTTTAAGCCTCTTAAAAATGTAGGAGGGACTCCTTTTATTCTTGCTTTTTTAAATGACAAATGTGTTAAATAAGTTCTCTATTGTTTATGGTTCTGTGACTTACAGATGTAGAAGAAATGTGCACTTAGGGTGGTGTCATCTTAGAATGTAACTATGAAGGTGCGGTAATGCACATGTCACTGTTTATGTTCTAACTTCTGTTCTCTAGTACAGTCACCCTGCCTAAAATACATCCTGTAGAAAGATGATGGTGGAGACAAGTATTTGTATTGTCATTGTACTTGGTTTGTTTTTTTACACAGTGGCCGTTAAACTGTTTTTACCTGCTTAGTTGCATCGTGATGTCACCCGAAATATCTAAACTAAAGGCATATGTAAGTAAAAAGGTGGAAGAAAAATAATTAATCACCTGTTTTTGTTACGTTCTTGGATTCATAACAAAGGATGGCTTCACCGAAATACTAAAAAAAAACTACGCACTTTTAATTTGTATCCTTAAGGCTACTTTCACACTAGCGTTGGTACGGGGCCATCGCACTGCGTCGGCTCGACATACCGACGCATACTGTGCAAGCGCCGCACAACGGGGGTAGCGGATGCTGTTTTTCCACACATCCACTGCCCCATTGTGAGGTGCGGGGAGGTGGGGGCGGAGTTCCAGCCGCGCATGCGCGGTCGGAAATGGCGGACCGTCGGCACAAAAAAAGTTACATGTAACGTTTTTTGCGGCCGGCGGTCCGCCACAACACGACGCAACCATCGCATGACGGTTGCGACGTGTGTCAATACGTCGCAATGCGTCGCTAATGTTAGTCTATGGGGAAAAAGCGCATCCTGCAGATGACTTTGCAGGATGCGTTTTTTCACTAAAACGACGCATTGCGACGTATGCAAAAAACGCTAGTGTGAAAGTAGCCTAAATTGTAACTGCACTTTGACGTTAAATCATTAAATTTACTTTTCTGATTTCTGAGAGTACACAATTTCCACCACTGGGAGGCCACGTTTTTTGCATATTGTTCCGTATTTCCTGTCTCAATACACCCAATCGTTTCAAGCACTGATTAATCTACCAAAAATATAAATGGATGAGCGACTGAAGCCAGCACTGATTGGCTGCAGGGATCACCTGACCTAACAATGTCACGCAATCATGCCGGAACTGTGTCGGCATCGGAGGTGAATATAGGTGTTTTGTTTGGGGGAAAAATAGAAAAATAGGGATGGAGAAAGGATTGTCCAAGTAGTGTACAGTCCATTTAATTAAGGAAACACTTGGATATATAAAAGACACAAATCATATTCATTCATTCATTGGCAATCTAACTACAGGTGCATTACATATAACAAAACTATATAGTACAGTTCAGCCCCCCATGAGAAAGGATGAGAGGCATTATCTTGTTTCCTTAATGAATGTAGTACTTCTGCTCTTGAGTTGATAACGTTTTAATTAAAAACATTAATATTTACTATTTTGTCTTTTTTGCTTGACGGAGAACTCTGTTCACATTTCAGGAGTGAACATGGAGTCCATCTTTTGCTTTATTTTGAATGGCATGGTGAGAACATTTCAATATTTTCCACAGATGGGTCATTTTGAATATGCTGGTCTGGTATGGTCGTTACATAGACGACATGATCATGACTTGGCTGCCGATAGGAAGGCTATAGCAGACTCTATTAAATATATTAGTGATAATATTATAAATCTCACTTTTACAAATAAGGTGTGGGAGATGGAGGTAATCATTATGAATCTCTATCAAATTCAATATCGATACAGGTAAAATTACTACCACCCATTTTTGAAAATCAATAGAATATAACACTTTGTTACACGATCAATTAAGTTAAACTAGAAATTTTACTGTAAAAGGGATATCTCTTTTATGGAGATAGCCCCAGCAAGAAGAGAGTGCTTTCAAGATGTAGCCTTGGAGGAGTAATGACAAGGAGTAGAACAAACAAGGAGAAAAACTATTATGTGATAATCCTAAAATATTTTATGTCCAGATGGATTCACTATGTAACACAACTTTTGTTCCCGTGTTCTAACTGTTATATTTCAACTGCTCACATATAAACATTATAAAATCATCAACCTTCTTTATGAACTTTGATTTTATGACAATGGCCTACACTAGTTTTGTATTTATTGAGACAAAACACAAAATTTTTACTTGTGCTTGTAGTTTATCATAGAAACAATCAACATTTAACTGATAATATGCAATTATTATGAAACCCAATCAATGCTACATATAATAGCTCAAAATTGATATTTTGTTGATTTGCAACTGTATTGTATATCACTTTCATGAATCAGTCCCCAAATATAGTCTCTCCTCACGTTCTCATCATACTGTCCTTGGTAGCAGCGATCAAATTTCATTATATCCTGGGGAAAGCGCTCGTCTGAATAAGCTCCCGTGTACTCTTTGAATTTTTGAATTTATCAAGATGGGCATCAAGGATATGCAATTTGAGTGACATCCTGCAGCTTATTGCAGCATAGTCGGTACCAGCTGTGCCTAGTTTTCATCCTTGTGATTGCCTAGGAAGCCGTGCATCACTGTAACAAAATTGTTCCAAGATGCTTTCTACTTTCTGCTTCCTATTCAGTTTCTTGGGAAATTTGCTGCACTCTATAATCTTCTTGATTTGTGGTTCGATGAAGACACCAGCTTTGACCTTTGCCTCAGACAGCTTATAGAAAAGATCTTGGAGGTACTTGAAAGCTGTCAACTCCTTATTGGAAGCTGTGACAAATTGTTTTATGAGCCCTATGACCCTTTGAGGTCAGTCCTGCCTGTGATAGTGCACCTGAGTGTCCCATCTGTCCCACTTTGCAAAACCACCTTAGAGCCTCATCTGGTAGGACACCATTGTGAAATCTCTGATAACCTCCCAGCCATACCCATACTTCAAGGCACCTAGTACCATCTTGACACTGGTGTATTCAGCTTTCAGGTGCACAGAGTAAACTGCCACTAAAGACTGATACTGGTTCCCATTGTGAAGCTGCACAGCTTTGAGGCTCTTGCATGAACTACATATGGGAGTCACCACTCCTTGGGGTTACAGGTGATTCTTAAAGCCTCAAATAGACAGGCCACATTGTTGCAGAAGCACAGTCCATCTTGACGAATGAAAAACCTGCAAAAAGCTTGGTAATGCGTCATCTGATCTGTAACTTGAACACTTTCATCTAATTAGATCCATTGAACCTTGATGTCTAGGATTGTAATTCTTGTACAACAGCAGAAATGAGGGGTCTAACATTCAGTTTATAAATATCATGGGGGTTTGAGGGTAGGTAGACCCCAAGATAATGAAAGGAGTCCCTCCTCCACTGAAAGGGGAAAGGGAATAGCCACCGTTTCTAAGCAGTTTTGAATATAGCCAAAGCATGAGATTTGTCCTAATTTATGCAAAATCCCAAAACTGCTCCAAACTCGTTAAAGGCATCCATTATAGAAGGAATGGATTCCTTAGGGTTGGCCATCAAGAATAAAATATCATTAGCAAATGCCAATATTTTAAGCTTATGATGACCGATCCCAATGCCCGCAAAGGAAGGGATCATCTCCAGGTATCTCAGCAAAGGGTCCAGGGCAATATTAAATAACAGAGGTGACATCCCTATCTCGTACCCCAAAGATAAAAAAAAGAGGTTGATTGAATACCATTAAGTCAAATCGAAGATTGGGGGTTGGTATAAATTGTCCTTACAAAGTTGAAAAAGGTAAAGCCAAACAATCTATACTTAAGGGTTCAAATGAGGCGAGACCAAGACACTCGATCAAAGGCTTTATCAGCATCAAGGCTGACCAGTTCATACTGCTTGACTTTATCCTGGTAACTATGTGTAGTAGCAGCCAATGCCGTCCTAATATAAGTGATAGACCGACCATGGACAAAACCGTTTGAGAAGAGGTGAGAATATCAGGAAATATAGACTGAAATCTATTAGCCATGATTTTGGCAAGCAATTTAAAATTGACGTTTAGGAGGGAGATCGGACCTCAGTCTCTTTCTTAGGGCTCATACCCATTTGTGAGAGAAAAAAAACGGTCTTCTCTCCGGACTGAAAAAATGGACGAGTGCTATGCGAGTGTCATGCGATTTTTAAACGGAACATCCGTATGCAATCCGTGTGCAAAGCAATTTTAACATGAGCTTTTACATACAGCAGTTCTCTGTCATTTACACATCGTTTTAAAACAAAATATTCTTCAAAACACACACACATACACAGCACTGGTAAAAATTAAGAGACCACCACATCAAAACCCTGTCATGCTGTGAGGGAGCGCAGATTCAGTGATGGCACCACTAGTCACTGAAGCTCCGCTCCCAGCATCTCCTCATTCACCAGTTTTCAGTCGAGGCGGTCTCATCATGACACTGTCCTGATTGAAAACTGTATATCGCCCAGACATGGATTACGGCGTGGGACACAACTACGGACAGATATGTGTATATTGTTGGTTTATTATTTTACTTTTATTACAGGAGATCGAGGGCGTCGCATGGATTAGGAGTGACAATAAAATGGTCAAACTGTTTAGTGTTTTATTTCATTAAAAGACTTTATTCTGGCTGTGTCTAACATGTACCATCTATAGGATTAGCAATGGATAGGTGACTTATTGACACCTCTCCATTACTAAGCTGCGCTTGATGTCACCTTATAATACAAAGGTGATATTAACCCCTAAACTATTACCCCACTTGCTACCGATACAGGGCAAGTGGGAAGAGCGAGGCTAAGTGCCGGAATTGGTGCATCTTACAGATACGCCTTTTCTGGGGTGGCTGAGTGCTGATGTTTTTAGCCAGTGGGACCAATAGCCATGATCCTTTCCTAGGCTATTAATATTAGCCAGAAGCTGTCTGCATAGCCTTTGCTGGTTATTAATTACATGGGAACCCCACGTCATTTTTTTGGGGGGGAGTCCCCTATTTTAATAGCCAGTAAAGGCTAAGTATACAGTTGTGAGCTGATATTAATAGCCTGGAAGTTCCATGCTAAAAACATCAGCCCCCAGTTGCTGGCTTTCCCTCTGCTGGTTGTGAAAATTGCGTGGGAACACCACTTTTTTCCATAAAATAGTCAATTATTAAATATATGTCCAGTAATTTGCAACACACTGTAATGATTGTATTGGTCACTAACATCTATATAGCTACCTATTCTATATGTATTTACTGTATGTAATCCATCTCTTCTCTCCTGTCGGCTCCTGCAGTGATTTTACAGAAGCCGGCAGATGAATTACCAGCTTTTATTCTTTCAGTTCAATATATATATATACATATATATATGTGTGTGTTACAAGGGGTGGATTAAGGGTAGCCAGGGCCCCGGGCTGTTCAGACACTGTGGGTCCCCCTGTCATGTGATGGGGTCATGCGACGGGGGTCATCATATACCTGAACCAGATTATTCCAGAAATAGTTGCTGTGTGAAACTATAACCTGTCAAACATCCATTGATCTAGTCAATTTACCCTTAAGTTAGGAAGAAAAAAACCCAAAAACAAACAAAAAAAAACAATACTATCACCATAAGTGCCAGTATTCACAGGAGATCTGTACTTAGTATGCAGTGTCTGTGTAGAGGTAATACAGTGATCACCGGTGACATTATACACAGGACCTCTGTATATAGTATACAGTGTATAGTGTCAGTGTATAGGTAGCACACTTACTCACCAGTGATGTACGTCTCTAGGTGAAGTCCTTCATCTTTCATCCAGCACAGACCGCCATCACTTCATCCAGCCAGGACTCGTCTCTGCAGGAAATAACAGTTATCTTGAGCTCCTCTTGCAGAACACATTACTTAATTTTTCCCAACTTCTACATTACACCACATGAAGAAAAAGAGGCAACATAGTATCACTCAACACAGTAACAGGACCGCCCCCCCATTTAAAACAGTGTCCTCAAAAAATAAAATAAATACATCACTGCAGTAATAATATCCCTTAATTAGCCCCTATGGTAATAATAATATCCCCCATCCTGGCCCCGTGTATCTCATTCCTGGCGTCAGCCATATGTTCTCCCATCCTGCCCTCATGAGTATCCATTCTGCCCCATATGATCTCCCCATCCTGCCCCATCAGTCTCCATCGTATCCATCCTGCCCCATGATCCTGCATGATCTGTCTCCAATCCTGCCCCATGTCTCTCATTCTGCCCCGTGTCTTCAATCATGCTCCGTATCTACATTCTGCCCATGTCTCCAGTCCTGCCCCCAGTGTGTCCAGCATCTCTGCCCCCAATGTGTCCAGCATTCTGCCCCAGTGTGTCCAGCAATCTGCCCCCCGTGTGTCCAGCAATCTGCCCCAGTGTCTCCAGCATTCTGCCCCATGTGTCCAGCATATTGCCCCCAGAGTGTCCAGCATATTGACCCCAGAGTGTCCAGCAACTCTGCCACCAGTGTCCAGCATACTGGCCTGGGCCCCCCGGATTGCCGAGTTCGCAATTTAAAAAAAAAAAAAAAAAAAAAAAAAAAAAAGAGTTCTCCTCACCTGTCCGGGCCCAGGGCCCCCCCACACCACTGGGCCCTGGGCTACCGCCCAGATTGGCCCTATTATAATCCGCCCCTGTGTGTTACTGACAAGTACATATATATATTTTTTTTTTCTATGTGTATGTATCTATTATATCCCGTCAGTGTGATTTTACTGTACACTACACATGATTTACCGGCTTTTCAAAGGACACCGGTGGGAAAAAAACAGACAGCACTCACATGGTGCGAGTGCTGTGTTTTTTCTCGCATCCATTGACGAGTCTTGTCCGAGATACGCAGCAAATCACAACATGCTGCGATTTTTTCTCAGTCCAATTTTGTCTGAGAAAAAAAATTGCAGATGAGATGTCACCCATTGAATAACATTGGTCCGAGTGCAATCCGATTTTTTATCGGATTGCACTTGTCCATTTTTCTCACAAATGGCTATGAGCCCTTATGGTGGAGTCATGAACACGGGCCTTAATTGAGGCGTGCAGTTCTTTGGATGTTGTTGTAGAGTCTTTTGTATCCGTTTCGATGAGTCGTCTGTGTGCTCTTGGGGTAATTTTGATCAGTCGGACACTCCTGGGAAGGATCACGACTGTTACTTGTTTTCACCATTTGTGGATAATGGCTCTCACTGTGGTTCGCTGGAGTCTCAAAGCTTTAGAATTGGCTTTATAACCTTTCGCAGACTGATAGATCTGAATTACTTTGTTTCTCATTTGTTCCAGAATTTCTTCAGATGGCGGAATGATGTCTAGCTTTTGAGGAACTATTAGACTACTTCATTTTGTCAGGTCCTATTTAGGTGATTTCTTGATTAAGAACAAGTGTGGCAGTAATCCAGCCTGGGTGTGACTATGAAATTTTAACTCAACTTCTCACAGATGTGATAAAAATGCTCCTAGCATTCTCATGGTATGCCTTTCAGCTAACCCCAACTTACCCTGTGATATTTATGACCTTGTTTACTCAGGCTTGATTGTATGCATCTGGTCCACCCTTAATTCTCTGACCAAGATGAGCAGAGACTACTCCTCTCTGCTACACACCTGAACGTACTTAGTTTTCCATATGTTGCATAGCACAAGTCTGCATGACTTTAGTCTGCAGTGTGATTTCTAGAAGTGTGTTCTAAAAGTGTGGATTACATTAGAATTAAAACCAGAATTAAACCAGAAGGGAACTGAAGGTAACTGGCCAGTCACTGAAAACAATGTTTCAGTTTGTTTTCACTTTTACCCCTATAATCTTACACTTTCTGCTACCTCCCCCAATCCCCACACCAAGTAAGGAACTGTTCATCTCCTCTTCAATCCTCCCCATCCATCTCACCTCCTCCTCAGAACTGTTCCTTAACATACAATCCTCTGTCTCAAAGCACAGGCAGCCCTCTCATGCCCTCTCCTGCTCCCACCTGCTAACACTCTCTCTGCTGCTCCTCCTCACTGCTGGTGATATCTATCCAAATCCTGGTCCTCCTCACCATATTCCCACAGTCATTTCTACCTCCCATCCACGCTCCATCACAAACTTCCGTAACCTCTCTAACCTTATACCCATTCGCTCAGCCATCGCTTCCCCAGTCCCACTAACAGGAGCTCTGTGGAACGCTCGCTCTGTCTGTAACAAGCTTCCCTACATCCATGATCTTTTTGTTACTACCAAACTTTCCTTCCTCGCCATCACCAAAACCTGGCTCACCTCTTCTGACACAGCCTCCCCTGCTGCACTCTCTTACGGTGGCTTCCACCTTTCTCACACACCCTGCCCCAGCAGCAAGCATGGTGGAGGAGTTGGTTTTCTCCTGTCAGATAACTGCTCCTTCACCCCAATCCCACTGCCACCCTCTGTTACCCTCCCTTCCTTTGAGGTGCACTCTGTGCGCATCTACTCCCCCTCCAACCTCCAACTGGCTGCCATTTACCGCCCCCCAGGGCCAGCCACCACCTTCTTTGACCACTTCACCACCTGGCTACTTCATTTCCTTTCTGCGGACATCCCCACTATCATCATGGGCGATTTCAACATCCCCATTGACACTTCCCTCTCCGCTGCCACTAAACTTCTATCTCTCACTTCCTCCTTTGGCCTCACTCAATGGTCTTCTGCAGCCACTCACAAAGATGGTCACACACTGGACCCGCCTCTGCTCCCTATCTAACCTCTCTAACTCACCTCTTCCTCTCTGACCACAACCTTCTCACATTCTCATCTCTCTCCACTCCATGTCTACAATCCCCACCCCACAAACTTTCACACCCTCGCAGAAATCTTAAACATCTTGACCTACATTCATTCTCTGAATCCCTCCTCCCTCTCACAGACATAAGTTCCATACAGGATGCAGATGACGCTGCCGCTCTATATAACACCACAATAGCTGTAGCTTTGGAATCTGCTGCCCCACTTACACATACCAAAGCTCGCAATATCAACAGACAGCCCTGGCACACCAGCCTGACCAAAGAACTGAGGCGAGCTTCCAGGGCTGCTGAGCGCAGATGGAAAAGATCCCACTCCAACGAGCACTTCATCGCATTCAAACAGTCCCTCACTACTTTCAAGACCACACTCGCCACAGCTAAACAAACCTACTTCTCATCTCTCATATCCTCCCTGTCTCACAACCCTAAACAGTTATTCAACACCTTCAATTCTCTCCTCCGTCCCCCAGCACCTCCTCCCTCCCCACCTATCTCTGCTGAAGACTTTGCCTCATTTTTCAAGCAGAAGATTGATAGCATCAGAGACAGTTTTGGTCAACAACCCCCAGAGCCCTTCCTCCCGACTTCCCAGCCCTTCACCTCCAAAACCAACTTCTCCACCATTACAGAAGATCAACTCTCCACTCTACTCTCAAGATCGCATCTCACCACCTGTGCACTTGACCCGCTCCCATCCCACCTCATCCCAAATCTCACCACAGTCTTCATCCCAACCCTAACCCATCTCTTCAACCTATCACTAACAACTGGTGTTTTCCCCTCAAGCTTTAAACATGCCTCCATCACACCTATCCTCAAAAAGCCCTCTCTTGACCCATCCTCTGTATCTAGCTATCGCCCTATATCACTTCTCCCTTATGCCTCCAAACTACTGGAACAACACGTCTACCTTGAACTGTCCTCCCATCTCTCTTCTTGCTCCCTCTTTGACCGCTTACAATCTGGCTTCCGGTCACACCATTCCACTGAAACTGCCCTAACTAAGGTCACCAACGACCTCTTAACTGCCAAGAGCAAGCGACACTACTCTGTTCTCCTCCTCCTTGACCTGTCGGCTGCCTTTGACACAGTGGACCATTCCCTATTATTACAGACCCTCTCATTCCTTGGCATCACAGACTTGGCCCTATCCTGGATCTCATCATACCTAACAGACCGGACATTCAGCGTTTCCCACTCACACACCACCTCCTCACCTCGCCCCCTATCTGTCAGAGTCCCACAAGGTTCAGTCCTTGGGCCCCTGCTCTTCTCCATTTACACCTTTGGCCTGGGACAGCTCATAGAATCTCATGGCTTTCAGTATCACCTCTATGCTGATGACACACAGATCTACATCTCTGGACCAGTTATCACCTCCCTACTAACCAGAATCCCTCAATGTCTGTCCACTATTTCATCCTTCTTCTCCGCTAGATTTCTGAAACTTAACATGGACATGGATGATTCATCATCTTTCGCCCATCTCACGCGACCCCCCCCAACGAACCTAACCATTACAGTAAATGGCTGCCCACTCTCCCCAGTCCCACAAGCTCGCTGCCTCGGGGTAATCCTTGACGCTGATCTCTCCTTCAAACCACATATCCAAGCCCTTTCCACTTCCTGCCGACTTCAACTCAAAAATATTTCACGAATCCGTTCATTCCTCAACCAAGAATCTGCAAAAACCCTAGTCCATGCCCTCATCATCTCTCGCCTTGACTACTGCAACGTCCTGCTCTGTGGCCTCCCCTCGAACACTCTCGCACCCCTCCAATCTATTCTAAACTCTGCTGCCCGACTAATCCACCTGTCCCCCCGCTATTCCCCTGCCTCTCCCCTCTGTCAATCCCTTCACTGGCTCCCCATTGCCCAGAGACTCCAGTACAAAACCCTAACCATGACATACAAAGCCATCCACAACCTGTCTCCTCCATACATCTGTGACCTCGTCTCCCGGTACTTACCTACACGCAACCTCCAATCCTCACAAGATCTCCTTCTCTACTCCCCCCTTATCTCCTCTTCCCACAATGGCATACAAGATTTCTCTCGCGTATCACCCCTACTCTGGAACCCTCTACCACAACACATCAGACTCTCGCCTACCATCGAAATCTTCAAAAAGAACCTGAAGACCCACCTCTTCCGACAAGCCTACAACCTGCAGTAACCACCGATCAACCAAACCACTGCATGACCAGCTCTATCCTCACCTACTGTATTCTCACCCATCCCTTGTAGATTGTGAGCCTTCGCGGGCAGGGTCCTCACTCCTCCTGTACCAGTTATGACTTGTATTGTTTAAGATTATTGTACTTGTTTTTATTATGTATACCCCTCCTCACATGTAAAGCGCCATGGAATAAATGGCGCTATAACAATAAATAATAATAATAATTCCCTTTACGAATTTGGACGTATAGGTAAGTCTAAAGTCACCTTCCAGGTTGATACGGGCTCCGGCAATGAGCCTGCAACTTTTCCGGCACATGTCAGCTGATTGTATAAGCCAATGTAGCTTGTTGACCTGCAAAATCGTGAATGACAAACTATGCAGATTGATTAAACACTAACAATGAGATGTAATCTCATCCCAAGTCACCCTGACCTATAGATTATGGACTGAACCACAGATGTGGGTATAAAAAGGATTTCTATTCTTCTACAAAGAGACACTACAGAACAACAGCCAAGGCACCATGGCTCCATCAAGAGGAATACAGATTCTGACATTCTACAAGATGCCAGCTTAAGGGACCATGGCCTTAAACAGAAGGATACAGATCTGCTTAATTGACCATTACTGAACCCATGGAGATGTTCAGAGAAGCTGGGTTGGGACAACCTGATCACTGGGAGATGCTCGGAGAAGCCAGGTTGAGACCATAACCCCAGCCAGTGGGCACGGCAATGCTTCCAAACACTTGTATGTCACCCCCACTGGCCGCAATACAAGTGAATGGGGTGAGGCCACTCCCACTGGCCAGGGCTATGTATTACTCATACATACCCTCCAGTCCCAGGTCTGAAACGGGCAAATCTCTGCAGTGCACAGTGCGTGCGCTGGGGGGGTTCACAAATCTGCAGCCACACAGAGTGACTGCAGACTTGTCGATTTAGATCAAACACTTTCATGTTTCACTACAGTGAAAGTCTACTGTCATAGTAAAATAAGCTATACCCTGGAGTCATTTTAACAAAAGCTAAATAACTTGCTGCTGAAATAGCCGTTTACTGAGGTGCAACACATGAGTCCCATGTCCCTTTCTGTCTACAATGAAGTCTTTACAGGACAATATTTAACTGCAATTATGGGTGGTCTTAACTGTCAAAGGCTGTGCCATAGTGACTTTAAATTGGAGCCATAACAGCCATCTTACCAGCCTTGGTGTAGTGGACCACAATCATCGCAGAGAAGGGGTCCTTGACTGGCAAGATAGGCTGGCCTTTTTCCCAACTGATGCTGTCCCTATCCCCCTCCCTCAGTATCCTCATGATGAGTGGTAGGGGTTAGGCTACTTTCACACTAGCGTCGGGCCGATGTTCCCGACGCTAGCGTTGTCTCCGCCGCACAACGGGGGCAGCGGATGCATTTTTCCAGCGCATCCGCTGCCCCATTGTGAGGTGCGGGGAGGTGGGGGCGGAGTTCCGGCCGCGCATGCGCGGTCGGAAAAGACGTTTACGACGGAGCAAAAAACATTGCAAGCAACGTTTTTTGCTCCCGACGGTCCGCCACTGCACGACGCATCCGTCGCACGACGGGTGCGACGTGTGGCAATCCGTCACAATGCGTCGCTTAATGTTAATCAATGGTGAAAAAACGCATCCTGCAAACACTTTTGCAGGATGCGTTTTTTCGGAAAAACGACGCATTGTGACGGAATGCAGTTAACGCTAGTGTGAAAGTAGCCTTAACTTCAGCAATATAAAATGGGTGTTTAGAAATGGGTTTGCTGTTATAGTGTCAGTGTATGTATGTTAAATATCCAGTCTCCATATAACAAAAAAACCATAAAACTTCTCTCGGTCTTTTTCCTCCTTTTTTTTTTTTATGAGTTGATTATACGATTTCTGTTTATTTTATTATCAAGTCACAGCTGGCAGAAAAATTATCTGGTTGGAGTTTTAAAGGAACTGAAGACGGACTGGCTCACAAGAAGTCCACTGGTGCAAACCATTTCTATTCTCTGATCATTAAAAAAAAATACCGTAGTTGGTAAAATAATCCTTAAATGAAGCGGTGTCTGACTCAGTCCATCAAAGGTAAATAAGTTTGTGGTTTTTTTATTGCTACATTTGGGGGGAGGGGGGTATGTGGGAGTTCAGGCTGATATGAACAAAACATGTGCCCTATCAACAGTCTACACTACAGGATTTACATCGAGCTGGCTGATGCTGGGGAAAGTCTTAGGGTATGTTCACACTGCGGGTTTTTGCTTTTTGTTCTGCAGCAAAACCTGATTTTTGGCAGGAAAGAAGCTGTGGCAAAAACGTGTTTTAGTGCGTTTTTGTTGCATTTCTTTCATGCGTTTTTGGGGCTAAGGGCTCATTTCCACTTGCGAGGAAAACGGATGAGTGCAATCCGATAAAAAAATTGGATTGCACTCGGACCAATGTTATTCAATAGGTGTCTTTTCATTTGCGATTTTTTTCTCAGCCGAAATCGGACTGAGAAAAAAATCGCAGCATGCTGCTTATTGCTGCGATTCTCAGACGAGACTCGCCAATGCAAGTCAATGGGTGCGAGAAAAAAAAAAAAAAATCGCACAGCACTCGCACCATGCGAGTTCTGTCCGATTTTTACACACTGGTGTCTATTGAAAAGTCGGCAATTCAGCGCGGTGTTCAGTAAAATCACATTGACAGGTTAGAATAGAGTAGATATATACACATAGAATAGGTAGAATAGGTATATATACAAGACCGGGTCCTCTCCCCTCTGTACCAGTCTGTCACTGTAAACGTTACTGTAAACTATATCTGTAACTCTGTATGTAACCCCTTTCTCATGTACAGCACCATGGAATTGCAGCGCTAGATAGCATAAAAGCCGCTAATTCAATTGCCGGCTTTTGCCCTCTCCTTCACAAACCCGACAGGATATGGGACATGGTTTACATAACATACAGTAAACCATCTCATATCCCTTCTTTTATTACATATTCCTCTTCACTAATGTAAGAAGTGTGTGTGTCAAATTTGGGGGCTCTAGCTATTAAAGGGTTAAATTGCGGAAAAAAATGGCGTGGGCTCCCGCGCAATTTTCTCTCCATAATTGACGCCTCTCCATTATTAATCTGGCTTAATGTCACCTTACAATAGCAAGGTGGCATTAACCCTTCATTACCCCATATCCCACTGCTACGCCGGAGTGGGAAGAGAGTGGCCAAGTGCCAGAATAGGCGCATCTTCCAGATGTGCCTTTTCTGGGGTGGCTGGGGGCAGATTTTTGTAGCCGGGGGGGCCAATAACCATGGACCCTCTCCTGGCTATTAATATCTGCCCTCAGTCACTGGCTTTACCACTCTGGTGGAGAAAATTGCGCGGGAGCCCACGCCAATTTTTTCCGCGATTTAACACTTTAATACCTAGAGCTCCCAAATTTGACACACAGACACTTCTTACATTAGTGAAGAGGAATATGTAATAAAAGAAGGGATATGAGATAGTTTACTGTATGTAAACCATGTCTCATATCCTGTCAGGTTTGTGAAGGACAGAGCAAAAGCTGGCAATTGAATTAGAGGCTTTTATGCTATCTAGCGCTGCTATATATATATATATATATATATATATATATATATATATATATATATATATATATATATATATATATATATAGGTGTCTCACTGACATATATACAGTATGTATATATACCTATTCTATGTGTATATATCTATTCTATTCTAACCTGTCAGTGTGATTTTACTGTAGACAGCACTGATTTGCCGCCTTTTCAAAGGACACCGGAGCGTAAAAATTGGACAGCAATACGGATGTCATACGGATGTTGCGATAAAAAAAAAAAAAAAAAACACATGACACTCGCATGATTTTCCTCCGTTTTTTCGGTCCGTAAATCGGACCGTTTTGTCTCTCGCATGTGGAAATGAGCCCTATCTTGGGTCTCTTTGTGCATGCTAATAAAGTAGAGTACCCCAGAGGGAAAAAAAAAAAACTACTTCCTGTAGAACCGTACCTCCTTTGAAAAGCCAGCAATTAAAGTGCCCTTACAGTAAAATCACACTGACAGGTTAGAATAGAAGGAATGGAGTGCATTTTCCCACGGTCCAGAGTACAACGCAGTTCAGGCTGAGAGAGAGCGCAGCTTCAGTGACGTCACCGCTAGTCACTGAAGCTCTGCTCCCAGCATCTCATTCACCAGTCGCTTTCAGCCGGCACGGCCGCATCTTAGCAGAGTCCAGGTTGAAAACTGTATATTCCCCAGATATGGATTACTGCGTGGGACACAACGACGGACAGGTATGGTATATTGTTGTTTTGTTATTTTACTTTTATTTCAGGAGTCTGAGTGCTTCGCTGGGATTAGGCATTTAAATAAAAATGGAAAACTGTGTTTAGTCTTATTTCAAATAATAGGATTTTATTCTGGCTGTGTCTTTATTTAACATATAACTATAGGATTTGTAATGGATGGCTGTCTCAGACGCCTCAACTACTAAGCCATGGGCTTGATGTCATCTGAAAGGTGACATCCATCCCTCAAACATTACCCCACTTGCCACCGCTACAGGGCAAGTGGGAAGTGCTGGGAAAAGCGCCAGAATTGGCGCATCTGATAGATGTGCCTTTTCTGGGCAGCAGCAAGCTATTTTTAGGCTGGGGAGGCAATATCCATGTCTCCTTACCAGCCTGAGAATACCAACCGCCAGCTGTGCGATTAAGCAAGGCTGGTTGTAACAAATGGGTGTGACCCCATGTCGTTTTTTTTAAATTATTTATTGAAATAATTTTTAAAAAGCGTGAGGCCCCCTCTATTCTTGATAGCCAACCTTGCTGAAGCTGAGGGTTGCAGCCCCCAGCTGTGAGTTATTTCTGGCTGGTTATCAAAAATAGAGGGGAACCCATGCCGTTTTTTTTTTCCCCATCTTTTTTTCCATTTTTTTTTTTAACTTCCATCCGCCGCTTCTGCTTTCACTGTTATTAGCGGTAGCAGGTGTCGGATGATGGGATCAATAGTCCCATCAGCTGACACCAGTGAACAGAGGTAAAGTTTATACCTCCAATCACAGCTGAGCGCTCTTCACTGTCTTCTGACGGTGTGGGAACCGCCGCTCTCTGACTGGCGGGGATGATTTCCCTGCCAATCAGAAGCGGTGTTTGCCGCGGTTATGCATTCCGGTCTCGCGTCTAGCCTGGCTCAACCATCATTAGTTCCGGTCCCCTAGACCCAGCGGCAAGGAATTTATCTTGATGAATAAGGTATTTATAGGTCGTGCTCTTGTCTCACTTCACGGCCCCTGAGGAAGCCAGTTTAGTGGCGACACACGTCAGGCAGGCTCTGTGTCCGTCCACCCCTCCCTCCCTCCCTCTGTGAACTTTTTATTTCCCAGCTTCATCCAGATACGCATCCATGGTGATTTACTTGTACACGGTAGGCGCATCTGAGGGCGTAGCAGCAACAATGGACTTGTGGTGATTCTGCTCACATTGTTTGCATTTTTGTGATCACATTTTCTTTGATCGTGTCCATTAAGGGCTGCTGGTCCGTTATTTATATATCGCTTGTGCACATGCACCTAGATTTGTCGCTTGACCTGGACACCTATCCCTATTCATTATACTTGCTGTTTGGTTGACAAACCTGCTGGGTATTTATGAATCTAAAAATATTGTTCTAAATCAGGTAACAATTCATTATTTTGTACAGCATACTGTAATCAGTGGATTGTAGTAAGGTATGGTGTATCAATTCTATGTACGTATTTGCACTTTAATGGCTGGGTCAGGTCCATGAGTGTGGGGTGATAGCTGTAGCCTTATTACAGGCTTTTTTGTTATGTAATCCCTTTTGGCTTTTTAATGTTTTTAGAATTGGAGTATTTCCTAAATGTCAATAAAGGTACAAACATTTTATTCTTCATATTTTTTAGTGATCCCTGATATTAGTATGCCTTTTTCTCTTTCTGTGTGTTGCCCATTATACTTAGCATTCTAAGGGTGATCCTTGTTCACCGGAGTGGTGCCCTCCGCTCTTGTTCGTTATGCATACGACAGCGTGACAAACCCTGTATTGTTGGGCCCCTCATTCAAGTGAATGGGGTTCGGGTCCGCTCTGCTGGATGACAGGCTGAATGGTCACATCATGCAGCCTGCCAACTAGATGTAGCAGAGTGTGAGGTCACATCCGGCTGTCCTTGACTTTTCTGCAGCAAATACGCTGCAAAAAAGTCAACTTGTGTATTTGCAGCATTTTTTCACCATCCATTCAAGTCAATGGGTGAAAAAGCTGCAAAAATGCTGAAAGAAGTGACATGCTCTATGTAAAAAAAAACCAGCAAAGCACAAAATCATGATGACAAAAAAAACAAACAATGTGTGTGAGATTTCTGAAATCTCAAAGGCTTTGCTGGTACTGTAAAAAGCAGCTGAAAATTAGCATAAAAAAAGCAGCAAAAACACCCTGTGTGAACATAACACAATACACAAAGGCAACCCATCTGAAATGCATGGATGGCTGAAGTCTGAGAATCTTCTGCCTCAATTACAAATGTGCCAAGAGTTACCAGGAGACAAGTTTCAGATGTTTTGTTGAATAGTTTTGTTTTATTTGGCTACAATCAAATGTCTTATTTTAATAAAATATACCGTAGTTTAAAGAAAAATAAAACCAATATTGTGGGAACCCATTAACAGATTCTTCAGGGGACAATTATTTTCTTACGTAAATGCATGTAAGGGGCAAAAAAAAAAAAAGAATTTTTGCAATTGGATTTTTATTAAAAATGTTGCACTGTTTGCCTCATACAGCCTCCATATTCTGTTGTCCATTGCTGGCTGCAGAATGAGTTAACAGGTTTGGCCATAGTATCTTTATCAGATGTGTTGAGGGCATGATTTTGTGGCACTTATTATATTGGTATAACAGGTTCTCCTTCTGCACTTGTTAGCATAGCTCCTTACAGACTTGCGAGTTCTCCATTCCATAACATGGCTGCTGGTGGAGGAGCATGTGACCAGACCTGTCCATCAGTCTCCTCAATTAGAAAAGTAGTTCTCAAGTGAGATTTTTAACTTGACAAAGCTAATGGACAGGTCTAGGCACATGTTCGGTCACTAGCATACATTTTACTGGAGAGCTGTGTAGTGGTGAGCGAATGTGCTCGGATAAAGTGTTATCCGAGCATGCTCAGGTGCCAACAGTGTCTTCGGTGTTCGAAAAATACGTTTGTGTCCCTGCGGATGCATGTCTCACAGCTGTTAGCCACAACGCATGCACGGGTTAACTGTTTGTTAGCAATCCCTACATGTGTTGCGTCTGTCTAACCGCCACGAGACATGCAGCCAAGGGGACAAACACATTTTTCAAGCATGCCGAAGACAATTTGTTAGCACCCAAGCATGCTCGGATAACACTATCAGAGCACGTTCGCTCATCACTAGAGCTGTGCAATATGTGAGGAAAGCTACACTAACAAGAGCAGGAGAAGACCTGTCATATCTATATAATAGCAACTCAAAATCATGTCCCAACACAATTGTTAAAATAACGATAATGAGGCCGACTCCGTTACCTTATTCTGTAGCCAAGGAAGATATATATCAGCTATATGACACTTAAACAGGGCAAACATTTTAATGAAACCCAATTGAAAAAATTATTTTTTTTAGCCCCAATTGCATGCACTGAAGAAAAAGAAATGTACCCAAAAAGGTGCTCAACACATTTGAAAGGGACTAAATCAGCACAGAATGTTCAAACCAAATACAGAAGTTCGGTGCTTCATGGCAGCCACTTATTTAAACACACCTTCCATCCTGCTTGGTTTCTTTATAGCTCTGCCAATCTCTGGTTATATGAAGCCAGAGCTGTCAGTCAAAGAAGGGGGGAGGGTGGAGAGAAAGACAACAAGCAGATGGGAAGGTGTATTTAAATGGTTTACTGCTGTGAAGCACCAAGTGGCAGAACTTCTTTTGAACAGTCATTCTATGCTTACAGAGTCCCTTTAAAAACGACACACCTCGTGCCTTCGGCAGTAAGTTTAACAACTAGAAACTAAGCACAAGTGTGTGCATATAAAGGAATTTCATTGGAATTTCATGAGATATGCCAACACAAAGTAGCAAGAAATTGTGAAGTGCAAAAGATAGGAAACCTTTAACATAACAATTTTCTGATTTTTAAAATTATGTGCATTTGTATTCAGCACTCTATAGTCTGATGCCCCTAAATAAAATCCAGAGTGACCAATTGCCTCCAGAAGTCACAATTAAATTGAGTCTACCCTTGTGTAATTTATTCTCAGTATAACTACAGCTGTTCTATGAAGGCCTCAGAGGTTTGTTTATCATCATGGATCAAATACAACCATAAACTAAGAACACACCTGACAGGTCAGGGATAAAGTTGTGGAGAAGGGTAAAGCAGGGTTAGCTTATAAAAAAAATACCCCAAGCTCTGTTCATCTCAGAGCACAGTTCAATCCATCATCCAAAAAATAGGAGTATTGCACAACTGCAAACCTACCAATACATGGCCTTCCACAAACAACAACATCCCAAGAAAGTAAAGCACCAATTAGATAAGCAGCTAATAGGTCCATGGTCACTCTGGAGGAGCTGCCGAGATGCAAAGTTCATGTGAGACTATATTTTCCACAGGACAACTATTAGTCGTATATTCTACAAATCTGGCCTTTATGGAAGAGTGGTAAGAAGAAAGCAATTTTTGAAAGCAAGCCATAAGTCGTCCCAATTACTGTTTGAAAAAAAGCTAGACTGGTCAGGTGAGACCAAAGTAAAACTACTTCACATCATCCTGAAAACTCCATTCCCACCGTTAAACATGGTGGTGGCAGTATCATGCTATGGGGATGCTTTTCTACAGCAGGGACAGGAAAGCTGGTCAGAGTTGACGGGAAGATGAATGGAGCTAAATACAGGGCAATCCTGTAAGAAAACCTGTTAGAGACTGCAAAAGACTTGAGCAGGGGCATAGGCTCACCTTTCAGCAGGACACTGACACTAAATATACTGCCAGAGCTACAAAGGAATGGTTTAGCTCAAAGCATATTAATGTGATTGAATAGCCCAAAGTTCAGACATAAATCGAATTGAGAATCTGTGGTAAGACTAAAATTGCTGTTCACAGACATTATCCATCCAATCTCACTAAGCAACAGCTAGTTTGCAAAGAATGAGCAAAAATTTCAGGTCCCAGATATACAAAGCTGATAGAGACAAACCCCTAAGGGTATGTGCACACGTCAGGATTTCTTGCAGAAATTTTCCTGACAAAATCCAGACATTTCTGCCAGAAATCCGAATGAGTTTTTTTTTTTTTTGCTGATTTTTTTTGCGGAATTTTTGCGTTTTTCTCCTTACACTCCAAAATCATGGGAAATCCGCCAAAATAATGAACATGTTGCTTCTTTTTCCGGATTGCGTTTTTTTGGCGGAAAAAAACGCAACATTTACACAAAAAATGCAGAATGCATTCTAAATGATAGGATGCATAATGTATGCTTTTTTGTGCAGTATTATAGCGTTTTTATCGGGAAAATCCGCAAGAAAAACACAAATTCCTGAAGAAGGCCTGACGCGTGCACATACCCTAAAGCTTGCAGCAGTAATTGCAATGACAGGTGGTCCTACAAAATATTCACTCAAGGAGAGTGAATACAAATGCACATAAAAAAAAAAAGTCTGAAAATTTTGAATATTTACAAAACCATGTTTCATTTCCTTTACACTTTGCAAATACTTGCTACTTTGTGTTTGTATATCACAAAATCCAAATAAAAAAACAACATTTCAATTTGTGGGTGTAACGTAAAAAAACGTGGAAAAGTTCACTGGGTATAAATACTTTATGATGGCACTATATACAGAGTGAACTGAAAGTACGTGGACAAAATAAATATACATCTATAAGTAGAGGGTTTGTGTTAGTTACTGTCCACCTGCTTTTGGTACACCCTATATAAATATGTGCACACAATCTGTATATAACTATAGCTTTCTAGTGCAATTTTATACAATCTTAATATCAATTCTATCATTCTTACAAATACCAATGCAGGAACCAAATAATTTAGTCTGTACTATGGGGCACCACACTATTTGAGTAGTTTGGTTGTTACAAGTCAAAGTGAATAGGCACTGTAGTTTTGCTACACAAATGGCACAAGTGTGGTAAGAACAATCCTTGAACACTTGCTACAGTTAGGTCCATATATATTTGGACAGAGACAACATTTTTCTAATTTTGGTTATAGACATTACCACAATGAATTTTAAACAAAACAATTCAGATGCAGTTGAAGTTCAGACTTTCAGCTTTCATTTGAGGGTATCCACATTAAAATTGGATGAAGGGTTTAGGAGTTTCAGCTCCTTAACATGTGCCACCCTGTTATTAAAGGGACCAAAAGTAATTGGACAATTGACTCCAAGGCTATTTCATGGACAGGTGTGGGCAATCCCTTCGTTATGTCATTCTCAATTAGGCAGATAAAAGGCCTGGAGTTGATTTGAGGTGTGGTCCTTGCATTTGGAAGGTTTTGTTGTGATGTAAACATGCGGTCAAAGGAGCTCTCCATGCAAGTGAAACAAGCCATCCTTAAGCTGCCAAAACAGAAAAAACCCATCCGAGAAATTGCTACAATATTAGGAGTGGCAAAATCTACAGTTTGGTACATCCTGAGAAAGAAAGAAAGCACTGGTGAACTCATCAATGCAAAAAGACCTGGGTGCCCACAAAAGACAACAGTGGTGGATGGTCACAGAATAATCTACATGGTGAAGAGAAACCCTTTCAGAACAGCCAACCAAGTGAACAGCACTCTCCAGGAGGTAGGCGTATCAATATCCAAATCTACCATAAAGAGAAGACTGCGTGAAAGTAAATACAGAGGGTTCACTGCTCGGTGCAAGCCACTCATAAGCATCAAGAATAAAAAGGCTAGACTGGACTTTGCTAAAAAACATCTAAAAAAGCAGCCGAATGAATTCTGAGGTATTCAGAGCCATACTGTGTGCTCAGATCCAGCCAAATGCAGCCAAACTGATTGATCATCATTTCATACTATAGATGGACAATGACCCAAAACAAAGCCAAAGCAACCAAGGATTTTTTAAAGCAAAGAAGTGGAATATTCTTGAATGGCCAAGTCAGTCACCTGATCTCAACCCACTTGAGCATGCATTTCACTTGTTAAAGACTAAACTTCAGACAGAATGGCCCACAAACAAACAGCAACTGAAAACCACCACAGTGAAGGCCTGGCAGAGCATCAAAAAGGAGGAAACACAGCGTCTGGTGATGTCCATGAGTTCAAGACTTCAGGCAGTCATTGCCAACAAAGGGTTTTCAACCAAGTACTAAAAATGAACATTTTATTTAAAATTATTGAATCTGTCCAATTACTTTTGGTCCCTTTAAAAACAGGGTGGCACATGTTAAGGAGCTGAAACTCCTAAACCCTTCATCCAATTTCAATGTGGATACCCTCAAATGAAAGCTGAAAGTCTGAACTTCAACTGCATCTGAATTGTTTTGTTTAAAATTCATTGTGGTAATGTCTATATCCAAAATTAGAAAAATGTTGTCTATGTCCAAATATATATGGACCTAACTGTATATCTATATGAGAAGTATTACATGCCAGCTCAAGACTAAATTGGGCTGCAGCATCAAACTACCAGTGATGGCAACCAACTCACCGAGCTGGCCTCAGTTTTCACAATGTAGATGAAAACAAAATTGAAATTTTCAGACAAATGACAGTGTTTCAAGAAAACCTTTTACTGATCAATGCTTTCTGAAATACCGCTGCGCTTTTTCAGTTTTATAGATGAGTAGGAAGAGGTAATTTGAGTAGCAGTAGTCCTTCATAGTCCGTGTGGAGCAAATGCAATGTGCATGGCTAACAAAAGTTTGCAAAACAGTTATAAATTGTTACCGCTATCTAGAGACCTGTTACATTTTTGGGACACGGTGAGACATACATGTTTAATGGAAGCGGAAAAGAACAGAAATCACAACTGTAATATTTTGTTAAGACAAGTTTATGGCCTTTTTTTCTTTACATACAATATAAATATATATATTTTTCTTTAACCAAACCAAAGATTCAAGCTTTAAAACCCACATTAAAAGAAAAATAAAACAAAAGTAATATGCAGACCTGAACCTCAGAAACCAAGTAGTCTTATTTGTGGTGACAAGTCTAAATTTAGAAACTGTCCATACAAAAATCAGATAAAATTTAAATAAAAAGTGAGAAAAATTTCATTGCAATTTGCAGATAGTGGAATTTGGAAAGTTACAAAAGTTTCATGAGGTTCTTAAGAATGGAATGGCTTAAAGTACCTGAATAGATATTCTCATGTTTTTACATTGCTATAGTTAAACAGCATGACATTATGTAGCCTGTAATTGACTTGCTTTTTTTAAATCATCTACTGGCGTTCTTCAGCACTTTTGTCTTACATTATTCAAAGCTCATTGCCAAAGGGTACTGATCCCCAGGAGGGTGGATGAACAACCTCAGTAGGTAAACTCAAATCTGGGATCTAAGCTTCTGAGTTCCCAGTTATTTATTCCAGCCCATTAATTTCTATAAAGCAGTTGATAATGCTGGTCATCTCATGACCTGTAGCTGCTGTTATCAGTTCTGCAAAATCACAAGACCCCACCCACAGATTACTTGAGGCATGTGTTTGCTTAAAATCCCTGTGATTTCTATATGTAAATGTTCAGAAGTCCGTGCAGAATATAGAAGCAATACTGAAAGTCACAGTCGTACATTCAGTTCAGCAGCAGAAAAATACTGCTAAACAAAACTGTCACAGAAGGAGGATAGCTGACCCCCAACAACAAAAAAGACAATAGGCTCTGGAGCTGTGCGTTCCTAAATACAGATGTTGAGACTAACCCTTTATGTAATGACATGTCTCAATAGAACTGGTTAGGGTCCTACAATACATCCCCTTACGTTTTTGTTGCATAGTGGGGCTCTTAGATTCTGTTCAGAGCCTGAAATAAGATCCCACTGATCAGAAAGTGATGGCAAGTCCCAAGGACCTCTACTAACTAGGAAAATTATTTGAATGACCATGACACTTAAAATTCTCAAAACCATAAAAACAAACATGATTTGCAAAAGAAAAGTGTCATGATTTTAACAAAATATGCAGCTATATATGCACCCTACAATCTATGTGATAAAAGAAGAAAATTGTACTGCCAAGAGTTTAGTCGTTACATCCAGAATAATGACCTTGTTTTAGTGAACCCTGAAGACTATACGCACATTCACTCTGCTCAAAGAGGGTATAAGTCTGCAGTTCGTTCTTTAAAGATATGGCGCTCACAACATGAAAAAGGACAAGGAACGCCCATATGGAAAAAAATATATATACTGTACCAAACTGGACAGAACTGCTTATTTGAGCACGTAAATTGTTGTAAACTACCTGAAATACTGAAGGGTAAATTGTCAGCCTTAAAAAAACCAAAAAAAAAAAAAACCAGGCTCTTGATGTAAAGCTGACTAGGCTGCAAAAATTACAACAAAAAAAATCACTTAATTGTTGAACAGTTTGACCCTGGATTTATGCAAAAGAGCTCTATGCTCTGAATCGCTATTTTCATCATCTTCATTATCAACCCAACCGGCCTTCAAGGGCGTCATATCTGGAGCTACGACATCACCATCCTGAAAGAGAAATGGGGTAAGTTTATTTTCAACAAGAAAATGTTGTTTTGGTTTTTCTTCCCTAAGTAATTTCAAAACAACAGTATTAACAAAACAAAATAATATTGCTTTTTGATAAAATATTACAAAAGAAAAAATAACCAAACATGCCTACAATATTATTCTGGCAGTCACTCAAGAGGTATCTCAACATTTAGTTTACTTATTTGACTAGCTCCAGGCAGAGATGATGGAAACTTCTAATGCCAATGAGACAAATCTCTTTCATATTTCAGAATACGGTCATTCTTTATCATGTAATTGTGCTCATAGATAGTGTATTGCCATTGAAAATCAATATACTGCACACATGTAGACATCTGTAGGATCACACGTATGCAACTACCCACTGCATGCATTACATCACAATAGTATATTTATAATGGGTGAATTATTTTTTTCCTCCCTTTGTACAACTTTTCAAAAGTATCAAGAAAAATTATTAGGATTTAGCATAAGGGGTAAGGCTAAAATCAGTCTCAAAATGTATAGCGCACATCTATGTTCACATGAAATCTTCCCTGTATTCTCACAGAATAATGCACAGTTGCATACAATTTTATTCAGACTTTCTTTTAGCGTTTTTGATGAGGATATTGAAGATATCTGCTCCAAAATCCACATCAAAGTATATTCAAATAGTATTTGAAATGGTTTTTGAAGTGGACCCACTATAAAATCAATGTAAAAAATTCAGTCTGAATAAGCCTTTAAAGTGTGTCACTTTGCCAGCCATTTATGCATGATTGGTCTACCGAATAAACAAAGATAACATAATTTAACTATATATTACAAGTGCACGACTCTCCTCATCACTTCACAGTATGCTCTCAAATTTTTCAAAATACCCTGTTAAAGCACACCTGCATAAGCAGTCCTACAAAAAAAATACATAACTATTTGATTTACGGTATTTATGGTATTTCTAGTACTTTAGAATGTGTAGCCGAAGTGAACTACAGCCCCTGCTAACAAAGGTTACTGCAAGGTTATAAGGGAAACAAAAAAAGAATCCAGATATTAATCTATTTTTTATTATGCGCATACAAAAAAGAAAAATCAGCTTTGAAAAAAGTCATGTATAAAGCTTAATTCATAGAGGTATTTTTAAAGGTCGGCAGGATTATCCCTCTTTTACAGGATCCAGAGACACACAAAGGATGGACCTGAAACAGGGACACCAATCAGTTCCACTGCAATCACAGACCTGAGGTTTGGAGAAATCCCTGTTCATACACCACTGCACAAAGTATCTCCTAGAAGCTTCCAGACTCTTGTCATCTGTTTTCTTGCAGTAGACACGAATGATCTGTTCTGCAAACTTCTCTGGGAGAAGCTGTGAAACCTGGCAAAGATGTAGAAATAGATTTTACAATATGAAGTATAAACAAAATAATAAAAACATCTATCCAGATTCAAAGAACATTTTGCCGTGTTTGTTAACATTAATGGTCGGATATGTAATGGCAATTTGATTGTACTAGCAACTCTGCTCAACATATAAAGTAAGAGAAAAGCCAAATGCAAAGAACAGGTTGACAAAGGATAATTTTCATCTACACTCACTGGCAATTATCACCATCATTCTGAGGAGCTTTATTCCAAATTACAATGGTTTCATACAACCACAGAGTTAAAACACAAAAAACACTGATATTTTTCTTGTTCTATGTCTAACAAAGATGCTCAAAATGTCTATGAGGAATGGGTTTTTCCTATGAAAATTATACAGGTAATTATTCAGTCTAAGAAACAGTATATTTAGTAATTTATTTAACGACCTTCGGCCATAGTGATTTGATGAATGAACGCTCTGTAGGAAGATCGATCTTGTGCAAGCCTAGATAGGTCCACTTGGATTTTCTCCACCATAATCTTGATAGTATCAAGCCATTAGGTTGCTGATCTTCCTCTTCATCTTGTTCCTTCTATACTACTGACCATGATGTCTCCAGTGATTGATCTCTTCGTATCTTGATAATCATTGCTTGCCTTTAGAAATGGCTTTATGACCTTTTCCAGATTGACAGATCTCAATTACTTTGTTTCTCATTTGTTCCCGAATTTCTTTGGATTGCGGCATGATGTCTAGCTGTTGAGGATCTTTTGGCCTACCTGTTTAAGTGATTTCTTGATTGAGAAAAAGGTGTGGGGGGGAATTACTCACTTTTTCACTCAGAGCCCTGTAGGTTTGGATTTCTTTTTCCCTTAATAAAGACATTCATTTTCAAGTTGCGTTATCTTTGTCTAAGGCTACGTTCACATTTGCGTTGTGCGCCGCAGCCGCAGCGCACAACGCAAACAAAAACGCGGCAAAACGCACGCTAAAACGCTGCGTTTTGCGCCGCATGCGTCCTTTTTGGCCGAAAGTTGGACGCAAAAAAAATGCAACTTGATGCGTTTCTTGCGTCCAACGCTTGCGGCCATGCGGCGCAAAACGCAGCACAACGCATGTCCATGCGCCCCCATGTTAAATATAGGGGCGCATGACGCATGCGGCGCCGCTGCGGCGCCCGACGCTGCGGCGCTGACCGCAAATGTGAACGTAGCCTAATATTTAAATGCGTGCAAAAGAATAGGAAATCGGCAATGGGTGAACTTTTTCACACTATTGTACAGTGCTGGCAAAAAAATTATCTTTACATTTGTACAGCAAAAGAAAAAAACTTGTAAAATCTGGTCATGATTTCACTTCTTAAAACTGCATACAATGGGGGAAATCAAAATCTGTCTAATAGCAAATTTGGCTTAGTTTACCATAGTAACCAATCAAAGCTCAGCTTTCACTTCTCATACTGCTCTGGTAAATTGAAAGCTGCACTCTGATTAGTTGAATTTTAAGATTTTGTGGTTTTGCTGAACTTAAGATTTTTTTTGATGGCACTGTATTATCCATTCTCAGCCCCATAAGCCAATATCTTCTCACGTGTGTCCTTTAATATTTAATTTGATGTTGAGACTTTGGCAGGGTTGTTCTGGTCTTCAGGGTTGTTAGGGCAGGAATAGGGAGCAGAAAATCAGTCTCAATGTAGACAACACAAATTTAATTACATAATGCACAGATCTTGCATTAGGAAGCTGGAGAAGTCTTCTATTACAAAACTAACAACTCCAGGTTTCAGCTTCACAATGTGGGTTTAGACAAAGTGTTCCTGTCGCTTTATAAGACATTCCTCTTACCAGCCAGAAGTCTCAAGAGTTCTTGAAAGGATCCTTTATTATCAGCTGATCCCCAACTTAATCCTTAAGTTTCCATAAAGTCATTTCAAGGGCAGGTCAAAAAGTTGCAATCATTAAAATGGTCCTTCCCCAAATTTTACAGTTATTAAAATGATGCCTATCCCCCTCATTTCTATAACTTATACAGAGAAGGAGGCACTTGAACAAGTTTATTTGGGAATTATCCTGTGTTAATGTTATTAACACTTACAAATTATTTTGAGGCTTGTGGTGACAAGAGTGCCATACTATTAAAGTGGTTCACCGGGCAGAAATGAAAAGCCTGCAGTCCACCTGTCATGACTAGGCAGTGTGCAATCAGCACTGTCACGATTTCCCCATCTGTCCTATCCAAAGGGGCGGTAAAATGACTGCATGTAAGAGACTTGCATACTTACAGTCAAGCACCAACTAGACTCCAGTGCTTTTCTCCATTATCTTCTATTGACAGAAGTTGGATGAGACTAGTCAGCACAAGAAAGCAAGTATGCAAATTTTATACATGTGGTCACATGACCACTCACTCGCACAGGACATACAGGCAGAATCGTGACAGTATCTGCATTACACACTGAACGCAGACCACTGAATCATGACAGTATGCCTGCAGACTTTTTATTTCAGCCTTGCAATCCCTTTAGTCTCGATCATCTTGTTGCATTGCTTGATCAAGCTTGTTCCTGTTGGTTCCTAATCTATGCCTAAATTTTAGGCTTTGAATGAAAGTACTACAAATCTGTGGGTAACAGTATGGAGGCTACCAATATAATCGGTTAACTCTACCAAACTTTTCGCCACTCTCCACACCTATGGGAGTGGAAAGAGGTGAATATTCATTACCTTAATGAGCGGGCACCCGTGATAGTCCAGCAGCGGCTTTGAAGCAGGCGACTGCTGCTGACACTGTGCGCGCTATAAGAGAAATTAATGTTCACTGGAAGTGCAGTAAATATTAATTTCTTTTTAGCAGCGGGCATAGGCTTTAGTCGCAGCAGCCAGCTTCTGCCTCCTGTCACCCGCTGCTCTGCAGTTCCACCTCCCTCGCCGTCCTCTGGGACAATGACTCATGTATAAGGCGAGGGGGGCATTTTCAGCACAAAAAAAAATGTGCTGGAAAACCCTGCTTATACACGAGTATATACGGTAAGCCTAAACACAGGGGAAAAAAAAAAACTTACTGGAACCAAAGCAGCACGACTATACGAGCAGCAAACCCAGTGAGGCTTTTTTATTTTTAAATGGAATCTGTTGCAACATTTGACATATCTAAACTATTATAATGGGCATATAGGTGATAGACTGCTGAAAAAAGTCCTACTTGTATGTCTCAAACGCCTTGTTGTGGATAAATCCGCTTATCACTTTATGTTAATTACCTCTTTCAGGTTCTGGGGCGGATGATGCCTGGAAGTTAACTCTGCCCCCTGGGCTTACTTTACATGAAGGGGAGTTACAAGAGTGATATGTAATGGCCGCTGTCTGCTCTCCTGACCTCACTGCAGAGCTGTGTGTGATTATACCTGACACATCTGCAGGTTCCTCTCAGCTTCAAGCTCACGGGCAGACATGGTTGTAATGTTGTTGCAATATAGCAGAACTTAGAGAAAAAAAAAAAGTGTTTGCAAGAAGGCAAATTTAATTTAACCTGTTCTGTGTTAGTTACTGGTCTCACCCTGGTAACTCTCCTCCTATATAAAATAACCTCTGGAGACACAGTTATCTTCCAGGCACCATCCTCCCCATACACTGCAAGAGGCTATATACATAAATTGCTAAAAGAGGATTTCTCAACTACAAAGGATCTGATATGGGGCATATAAGTAGGACTTTGCATAGCATTTTAAAACCTGCATGCCCATATTAATAGTTTAGATAGGTCAAATGTGGTGACAGATTCCCTTTAAGAAATTTGATGCAGTTCTACATTTTCTATTCATAATCTTTGAAAACCGAGACATTGAACTGGGCTCCTACCTGATCTTTGGTAATTTTTATAGCTTTAGTAAGGTCACTCTTGCAGTAAAATCTCACATTGTTGATTGGATTTTGCTCTTTCATGCCATAATCCATTTGAATGACCTACATGAAGAAAGGAGTGCAAAACATACCCCAGGGTATTAAAACACAGAGAGTATATACATCAATAGTCACTTTAAGCTGGCCATATTCTTAAAAGGCAGTTTTGTACCAATTTTGACTTGATCAACTGACAATCTCTTCTGCTGTCCCCTAATGGCAGTGACACAAGCTAGGACTAGGTATGTTGAATTTCAGTATGTCCAAGGCCTTTTCTCCCGCAGGTCCTAAATCATTACTTGTAGTGCCTGACAGCAACTTACTGTGCTTTTCGCCCATTGAAATAAATATTCTTTTCATATTTCTTCTTTTAGGGGGGAGGTTTTGTCAATAGTGGAAACAATACTGGATGATCTACGTCATGATAGCATTAAATGTAAGCGACTTCAGCTACAAAAAGTCACCTCTTCATGCTTCACCAATGGTATAAGCATAAAACGCTACAAACACTATTATATACATTGCACTTTTTTTTTAATTTATTTATTTATTTTTTACTCACACTGACTTTTCCTATAATTAAATTGTTTTATGTGATGGATAGATATAAGGACTTACATCTACTATAAAATCTTCTGGGTTGAGCTTGACGTCTGATACGCTGGGTTGAGGGGTGGAATTTGCCAGGTCGGCCGGTAATTTGTCATACTCATCCTGTAACACATGAAAGACTTGGTAAAATAAAACTGAAAAAAGATGTTTGTAAAATGGAAACCGGAAACCAGCAGGACACTGATCTCACCGACTTAATCCTGGTATCTGCATTTGGCCGCGTCTGTCCCACATACTTGTAAAGTTGGCGGCGTTCTACTTTGCGCAGGATCTCTCTGGCTTTAGACAGTTCAGGATCACTGGAATATAAAATCTGGTGGAAAATGTTATCTGAAAGAGATCAGAGAAAGGCAACAAAAGTAAATATTAACATTACTTGCCATGTGATCCACCTTTGACAGCGATAAAGCTGCTTTTACAAAAACGGTATAGCAACAGGTAACGGTTTAGAAAGTGACTAGAGACAAACCGTGAATGATGATGTAATATATGCCAACAAATTGATAAACATTCTTTAATAAAAGATAAAAAAAACCTAAAGAGAAGCCCCTGCTTCTCTTTATTATAAGGTATCAGGTATTCTATAGGTACCATTTTAATCAGTATAACGGTGCCGACCTGACAGTGTCTGTAGGTTATGGTGTACAACCCTGCTGACAGGTTCCCTTTAAAGGTGCAAGCCATTACAACATGAATGGGGGCTCCGCAGGTCACCCCTGGAAGACCAATGCAATTTTAATTCTCCTGATTAAACCATAAGATAACTCCTTCCCCACATGGCCAACTTCAGTTTTTGCTGTTTGTTTTTTTTCCTTCTCTCTTATTTTCCTGTCCACACAGACGTACACAGCCCTTGGTTTTTGCTGAGTGAGTTGTACTTTTGAATGCCGTCAGTTTCCAAGTGCGGTGAAATGTTTTTGCGGTGTTACAGTAACCAAAAACTTCTGCAATTTTGCCATTTTGAGATGTTTTCTGTTTACAGATCAGGTCATCCTCTATGGATGTGGTGATTAGAGATGGGCGGACATCTGGATGTTCGGGTCCGGCCAAACAGTTACAAAAAGTTAGTACCCGGAGCCGAACCCTAATCCGGACCCCATTCACTTGAATGGGGGGCCAGAACACCCAGTGTTTGCTGCGCTGACATGTACATGAATCCATCCCTGCTGGTCAAGAGAGCCGCGGTTCCCATGCTGTCAAAAGACAGTGAGAGCGCTCAGCTGTGATCGGAGGTATAAAGTTTATCTCCAGTCACTGGTGTCAGCTGATGGGACAACTGCTCCCATCATCAGACACCCGCTGCCCCTAATAACGGTGAAAGCAGGAGCAGCGGATGGGTGTATTCATCAGCCGCTCCTGCGCTGTAAATAAATAATAAAAAAAAAAAACCTGACATGGATTTCCCTGTATTTTTGTTAACCAGCCTGGTAAAACTCACAGCTGGGGCTACAACCCTCAGCTATCAGCAAGGCTAGTTATCAAGAAAAGAGGGGTCCAAACACCGCATTTTTTAATTATTTAAATAAATAACTGTGACCTCGGCGAGATCCCCGCTAGCACCGTGAGAGTTTTTCTCACGATGCTAGCGAGGAGGTCACGGCAGTTCAGCCCGGCTGGGAATGGAGCCTCAGTGACCGGAGGTAACCAAGATGACGTCACCCCCAGACACTGAGGCTTCTCTCGCAGCAGTTCGGTCACCAGTGGTTTTCAGCCTGGACGGTTGCATTTTGGCAACGTCCAGGTTGAAAACTGTTTTTCCCCCAGAAATGGATTACAGCGTGAGACAAAACGACTGACAGGTGAGGGATATTGTTTTTTTATTTTAGTTTTATTACAGGAGAACGAGGGTTTTGGTGGAATTAGGTGTTTGGCGAGTATAACGGTTTGTCATTTTTTTTAAAAAAAGGAAAACTGTGTTTTGTTTTATTTCTACTATAAGACTTTATTCTGGCTGTGTCTTTATATACAATACAACTGTAGGATTAGTAATGGATAGGTGTCTGTAAGACACCTCTCCATTATTAACCCCTTCCCGACCTCCGCCATACTAGCACTGTGCTGCGGGAGATGCATTTCTGACCAGTGCAGTACTAGTACGGCGGCACAATCACCGCGGCCTCACGCTGAGCGCTGCGGTGATCGTGTGCGGGTGTCAGCTGTATGTGACAGCTGACACCCGTCGCAATGCCTTTAACCCCCCCTCCCTGCGCTCTCCCACCGGAACAACGCGATTATCGCAAGTGCCTGCTAAGAGCAGGCGCTGGCAAGCCTCCTACACTGCCTGTCAGATCGCTAATCTGACACAGTGCTATGACCTTATATAGTGATGTCCCAACCTGGGACAATGTAATAAAGTTATAAAAAAAATATGATGTGTAAAAAATATTTTAAAAAAAATCCCCAAATAAATAAATATTTTACCAATAAATCCATTTATGTAAATAATAATAAACCCAATAAAAGTACACATTTGGTATCACCACGTTCGTAACGATCGACCTATAAAAACTGTCCCACTAGTTAACCCCCTTTAGTGAACACCATTAAAAAAAAAAAAAAGCAAAAAACAATGCTTTATCATACCGCCGAACAAAACGTGGAATAACATGCGATCAAAAAGACAAATATAAATTAACACGCTGAAAATGTCATCTTGTCCCCCAAAAAACGAGCCATCACAGCATCATCAGCAAAAAAAAGTTATAACTCTCAGAATAAAGCGATACAAAATTTATTATTTTTTCTATAAAATAGTTTTTATTGTGTAAAAGCGCCAAAACATAAAAAAAATGATATAAATGAGGTATCGCTGTAATCGTACTGACCAGAAGAATAAAACTTATCAATTTTACCAAACGCGGAATGGTATAAACGCCCCCCCCCCCCCATAAGAAATTCATGAATTGCTGGTTTTTGTTCACTCTACCGCACAAAAATCGGAATAAAAAGCGATAAAAAAAATGTCATGTGCCCGAAAATGATACCAATAAAAACGTCATCTTGTCCCGCAAAAAATAAGACCTCACATAACTCTGTGGACCAAAATATGGAAAAATTCTAGCTCTCAAAATGTGGTGATGCAAAAACTATTTTTTAAATAAAAAGTCTTTTAGTGAGTGACAGCTGCCAAACATAAAAACCCGCTATAAATAGTAAATCAAACACCCCTTTATCAACCCCTTAGTTAGGGAAAAATACTAAAATAAAAAAAATGTATTTATTTCAATTTTCCCGTTAGGGTTAGGGCTAAAGTTAGGGTCGGGGCTAAAGTTACTGTTAGGGTTGGGGCTAAACTTGGGGTTAGGGTTTGGATTACATTTACATTTGGGATTAGGGTAAGGGTTTGGATTAGGTTAGGGGTGTGTCAGGGCTAGGGATGTGGTGAGGGTTATGGTTAGGGTTGGATTAGGGGTGTGTTGGGGTTAGGGGTGTGTTGGGGTTAGGGTTGTGGTTAAGGTTGGGATTAGGGTTACGGGAGTATTCGGGTTAGAGGTGTGGTTAGGGTTATGGTTGGGACTAGGGTTAGGGGTGTGTTGGGGTTAGGGTTAGAATTAGAATTGGGGGGGGGTTTCCACTGTTTAGGCACATCAGGGGGTCTGCAAACGCGACATGGCGTCCGATGTCAATTCCAGCCAATTCTGCGTTGAAAAAGTAAAACGGTGCTCCTTCCCTTCCGAGCTCTGCCATGCACCCAAACGGTGGTTTACCCCCACATATGGGGTATCATCGTACTCGTGACAAATTGGACAACAAGTTTTGCAGTCCAATTTCTCCTGTTACCCTTCATAAAATAAGAATTTGGGGGCTAAAAATAATTTTTGTGGGAAAAAAATTATTTTTTTATTTTCACGGCTTTGCGTTATAAATTTTAGTAAAACACTTGTGGGTTCAAAGTTCTCCCAACACATCTAGATAAGTTCCTTGGGGGGTCTAGTTCCCAAAATGGGGTCACTTGTGGGGGTTTCTACTGTTTAGGTACATCAGGGTCTCTGCAAATGCAACGTGACGCCCGCAGACTATTCCATCAAAGTCTGCATTCCAAAACGGCGCTCTTTCCCTTCCGATCTCTGCCATGAACCCAAACTGTGGTTCCCTCCCACATATGGGGTATCAGAGTACTCAGGACAACTTGTACAACATCTTTTGGGGTCCAATTTCTCCTGTTACCCTTGGAAAAATAAAAAATTGGGGGCAAAAAGATCATTTTTGTGAAAAACAAAAATATTTTTTATTTTTACGGCTCTACATTATAAACTTCTGTGAAGCACTTGAGGGTTCAAAGTGCTCACCACACATCTAGATAAGTTCCTTAGGGGGGTCTACTTTCCAAAATGTTGTCACTTGTGGGGGGTTTCTACTGTTTAGGTACATCAGAGGCTCTCCAAACACGACATGGGGCTGATCTCAATTCCAGCCAATTCTGCGTTGAAAGTTCAAACTGCGTTCCTTCCCTTCCGAGCTCTGCCATGCGCCCAAACAGAGGTTTACCCCCACAAATGGGGTATCAGCGTACTCAGGACAAATTGTACAACAACTTTTGGGGTCCAATTTCTCCTGTTACCCTTGATAAAATAAGACAAATTGGATCTGAAGTAAATTTTTTGTGAAAAAAAATTAAATGTTCATTTTTTTTAAACATTCCAAAAATTCCTGCGAAGCACCTGAAGGGTTAATAAACTTCTTGAATGTGGTTTTGTGCACCTTGAGGGGTGGAGTTTTTAGAATGGTGTCACTTTTGCTTATTTTCTATTATATAGACCCCTTAAAGTGACTTCAAATGTGATGTGGTCCCTAAAAAAATGGTTTTGTAAAATTTGTTGAAAAATTGAGAAATCGCTGGGCAACTTTTCACCCTTATAACTTCCTAACAAAAAAAAATGTGCTTTACATCAGCACAATTTTGGAACCAGACGTGGGAAATGTTATTTATTAACCATTTCGTGCGATATAACTCTGATTTAAGGGCATAAAAATTAAAAGTAGGAAAAGAGCGAAATTTTCAACATTTTCGCCAATTTTCCATTTTTTTTTGCACAAAAAAATGCAAGTCATATCGAGGAAATTTCACTACTATCAGAAAGTACAATATGTCACAAGAAAACAATCTCAGAATCAGTGGGATAGATGTGCCTTTTCTGGGCAACTGCGGGCTGCAATTTTTAGGCTGGGGGAGTGGGGGTGCCAATATCCATGGCCCCTTACCAGTCTGAGAATACCAGCCCCCAGTTGTCTGCTTTAAAAAGGCTGGTTGTCAAAAATAGGCGGGACCCCACATTTTTTTTTTCTTTTTAAATATTTAAATACGGTAATTAAAAAATACGGCCTGGGGACCCCTCTAAGTAGCCTTGCTAAAGCTGACAGCTGAGGGTTGCAGCCCCCAGCTGTGAGTTTTGCCTGGCTGGATAACAAAAATATAGGGGAACCAAAGCCATGTTTTTTTTATTTATTTACAGTGCAGGAGCCGGCTAACAGTGAAAAATGCTAAAGAATAGGAGCAGTAACATGGCACAAGTATGTACACAAGAAATATAACCAGTTTTTTAATATCTTGTTGCTACAACAGTAACAGGATCAAAAACGTAGACTTTTGTATAAAAATAATACTTTATTGAAACATTAAATATTAAATAGATAAGCGACAAGGGCGGTTAACATATAGTGCAGCCATTGTGAAAAACGTGCATCTGTAGAAATAAAGTGCCTGTATGTAAATATCTGTATGGGGCCATGTGCAGCATTATATGGTGCAAATATCTGTATGGGGCCATGTGCAGCATTACATGGGGCAAATATCTCTATGGAGCATCTTATGGGGCCATGTGCAGCATTATATGGGGCAAATATCTGTATGGGGCCATGTGCAGCATTATATGGGGCAAATATCTGTATGGGGCCATGTGCAGCATTATATGGGGCAAATATCTGTATGGGGCCATGTGCAGCATTATATGGGGCAAATATCTGTATGGGGCCATGTGCAGCATTATATGGAGCAAATATCTGTATGGAGCATCTTATGGGGCCATGTGCAGCATTATATGGGGCAAATATCTGTATGGGGCATCTTATGGGGTCATGTGCAGCATTATATGGGGCAAATATCTGTATGGGGCCATGTGCAGCATTATATGGGGCAAATATCTGTATGGGGCCATGTGCAGCATTATATGGGGCAAATATCTGTATGGGGCCATGTGCAGCATTATATGGGGCAAATATCTGTATGGGGCCATGTGCAGCATTATATGGGGCAAATATCTGTATGGGGCCATGTGCAGCATTACATGGGGCAAATATCTCTATGGAGCATCTTATCAGGCCATGTGCAGCATTATATGGGGCAAATATCTGTATGGGGCCATGTCCAGCATTATATGGGGCAAATATCTGTATGTGGCCATGTGCAGCATTACATGGGGCAAATATCTGTATGGGGCCATGTGCAGCATTATATGGTGCAAATATCTGTATGGGGCCATGTGCAGCATTACATGGGGCAAATATCTCTATGGAGCATCTTATGGGGCCATGTGCAGCATTATATGGGGCAAATATCTGTATGGAGCATCTTATGAGGCTATGTGCAGCATTATATGGGGCAAATATCTGTATGGGGCCATGTGCAGCATTATATGGGGCAAATATCTGTATGGGGCCATGTGCAGCATTATATGGGGCAAATATCTGTATGGGGCCATGTGCAGCATTACATGGGGCAAATATCTCTATCGAGCATCTTATCGGGCCATGTGCAGCATTATATGGGGCAAATATCTGTATGGGGCCATGTCCAGCATTATATGGGGCAAATATCTGTATGGGGCCATGTGCAGCATTACATGGGGCAAATATCTGTATGGGGCCATGTGCAGCATTATATGGTGCAAATATCTGTATGGGGCCATGTGCAGCATTACATGGGGCAAATATCTCTATGGAGCATCTTATGGGGCCATGTGCAGCATTATATGGGGCAAATATCTGTATGGGGCCATGTGCAGCATTATATGGGGCAAATATCTGTATGGGGCCATGTGCAGCATTATATGGTGCAAATATCTGTATGGGGCCATGTGCAGCATTACATGGGGCAAATATCTCTATGGAGCATCTTATGGGGCCATGTGCAGCATTATATGGGGCAAATATCTGTATGGGGCCATGTGCAGCATTATATGGTGCAAATATCTGTATGGAGCCATGTGCAGCATTACATGGGGAAAATATCTGTATGGGGCCATGTGCCGCATTACATGGGGCAAATATCTGTATGGGGCCATGTGCAGCATTACATGGGGCAAATATCTCTATGGAGCATCTTATGGGGCCATGTGCAGCATTATATGGGGCAAATATCTGTATGGAGCATCTTTTGGGGCCATAATCCACATTTTTGGAGCATTATATGGGGCAAATGTGTCTATGGAGCATCTTATGGGGTCATAATCAACATTTGTGCAGCATTATATGGAGCATATTTTAATATGGAGCATCTTATGGAGCCCATCATAAACTGTATGGAGCATTACATGGGGCCCCTGATTCAATATGGATATTCAAAAACACTTAAACTACTGATGTCTCAATTAATTTTACTTTTATTGGTATCTATTTTTATTTTTGAAATGTACCAGTAGCTGCTGCATTTTCCACCCTAGGCTTATACTCGAGTCATTAAGTTTTCAATATGGCCATGTGAGGGCTTATTTTTTGCGGGACGAGTTGTACTTTTGAACGGCACCATTTGTTTTACCTTGTCGTGTACTAGAAAATGGGAAAAAAATTCCAAGTGCGGTGAAATTGCAAAAAAAAGTGCAATGCCACACACTTGTTTTTTGTTTGGCTTTTTTGCTAGGTTCACTAAATGCTAAAACTGACCTGTCATTGTGATTCTCCAGGTCATTTCGAGTTCATAGACACAAACATATCTAGGTTCTTTTTTTACCTAAGTGGTGAAAAAGAATTCCAAACTTTGCTTAAAAAAATAAAAAAATAAAAAAAAAATTGCACAATTTTTCGATACCCGTAGCGTCTCCATTTTTCGTCTTGGGTCGGGTGAGGGCTTATTTTTTGCGTGCCGAGTTGACGTTTTTAATTATACCATTTTGGTGCCCACATGTTCTTTCGATCGTGCATGATTGCATTTTTAATGCAATGTCGCAGCTTCCAAAAAACGTAATTCTGGCGTTTTGAATTGTTTTCTCGCTACACCGTTTAGTGAGCAGATTAATTATTTTTTTTGATAGATTGGGCGATTCTGAAAGCGGCGATCAAATAAGTGTAGGTTTGATTTTTATTTATTTTTTTTTATTTTGAATGGGGCGAAAGGGGGGGGCGATTTAAACTTTTATATTCTTTTATTTTTTTCATATTTTTAAAACCTTTTTTTTTTTTTAAACTATTGCCATGCTTCAATAGCCTTTATTGGAGGCTAGAAGCTGGCACAGCCTGATCGGCTCTGCTACATAGAGGCGATGCTCAGATCGTCCCAATGTATCTGAATTACAGCACTGTTATGAGCGCCGACCACAGGGCGGCACTCACAGCAATCTTGCATAATCAACCACAGGGCTCTGCAAGAGACTTCTGGTTGTTATGCTGACGCACTGCTGACCCCGCCGATCACGTGACGGGGTCAGGGGTGCACGCATTTAAGCGCTTGTTAAATGCCGATGTCAGAGTTTGACAGCGGCATTTAACTAGTTAATAGGCGTGGGCGGATCACGATTCCACCAGCGCCTATTGCGGGCACATGTCAGCTGTTCAAAACAGCTGACATGGCCCGGTTTTGATGCGGGCTCACTGCCGGAGCCCGCATCAAAGCGGGGGTTCTGCCATCGGACGGACTATTCCATCCGATGGCAGAAAGGGGTTAACAAACATATCTATTGCATGAAACCAAAAAATGAAGATAGGGTTCACATGTACAGCACTCGAATTTATAACTCTTGAAAATGAATAAAATAAAACATTGTCACGTCAGTAGCACCAATGCAAAACTAACACCAAAGTCCATAAAAAGAACTTCACCAGTGAGCTTGGTATAGGCAACCATGTCATCCACTGAGCCAGAGATTGTATAGTAAGTCCCATCTGATCCTTCAATCTTAATATGTGGATCTGCTTTCAAGAATGCATCTGTAATCCTGAAGACGGAAAAAAACACTATGAGAGGAAACAACTTATCACCTCACTTTTTTAACAGACACAATAGTAATTGCCTCAGCCTTGAATTATTTTTCACATGGGCAAAAAAACAAATGGTTTTATCACTGTTTGGTCAGTGTGTAAGTTTAGGGATCCTACCTGCCCTAAAGATTTGTAGGTATTTGGCCTAAGAGAGGCACGTTTGATAAATATTAGGTTTGTGATCACATGGAAGAAAGGTCGCCTTGTCGTGGCTGGTGGGATCTCATGAATTGGACAATTACTTCATTTCATAGGCAAATTCTATATAGAACTAATGTCATATATTCAATGTTTGCATACGTCTCAGCGAATACAGAGTGCTGCTGTATTCTTTGGTTCGTATATTATGCAGTCATTGCAGCTTGCACCTGTTCACATTTGCTGTATTTTGTTTAGAGGTGCTGGTCAGTTTTTTGGAGAACAAATGTTTGGGTGTGGTATAAGAAAACACAAGGAACTTTCATAAAATCTAAAATTATGGTAACCTGCCCTACATGGTTTCAATGATGTTGCCAACTTTATGCTGGTATGCCCGACGATGAAGGCAGTTGCGTGTGTGGAACATATCATACAGATTTCCAACCTCCTACAAAATAAAAAAAAATAAAAAAATGTAAGCTTACTTATCCTATGTAGTAAGAATGATAAAACCATTATATTGCAAATATTATTTACATATGCAAAGAAAATAAACATTGTATTAGGCCTTCTATTACAATTTCCCTTTGTAGGTGCCATTCCAGATTTTAACTTACTTATGTAAGAGTACTAATCAAAATTCTGACATGTGAAAAAGGCCTCCGAGAAAACCGAAGACAGAACCCATTGCCATTAGTACATCTATATTTATGTCTATCCACAGAAGGGCAGCATTTCTCCATTTCGCCATGTCTTTAGTTGATGGCTAATACTTACTTTCTCTCTGGTGCATATGTGTTTCTTATTCCCGATCGTACAAACTCTAGCAAACTTGAGAAATCGCTTGTAATCAAAATTGTTTTGAATACCCAGATGATGACAGTCCCTATTAAGAAACAAATGTAAAACATCAGTAAAAAGTATGAAGGAACTAGGACTACCAAGAGGTGTGAAAGCTTGCCCTCTATGTGACAAATCGCTTGGGCAGTTTGCAAAGAGCTGGAGAACAAGCACTTGCGCCACCCTAAAGACCAGGAGAGAACTTGGGAAACGTATAGGTGAACACCTTGGTTATCTAAAACAGACCTGGGCAAAGTGCGACCCACAGCCCTCTTGCTGTTCCAGTCCGGCCCGTGGAAAGAGACAGCTGAGGGGCTGAAAAAAGTGGACCACAGGCAGCATCATGCCCTCTCCAGCCCGAAGGCTTGGCGGGGCTCGCGCAGTACATAGGGAGGCCAGGCGGGGCTCGCGCAGTACATAGGGAGGCCAGGCGGGGCTCGCGCAGTACATAGGGAGGCCAGGCGGGGCTCGCGCAGTACATAGGGAGGCCAGGCGGGGCTCGCGCAGTACATAGGGAGGCCAGGCGGGGCTCGCGCAGTACATAGGGAGGCCAGGCGGGGCTCGCGCAGTACATAGGGAGGCCAGGCGGGGCTCGCGCAGTACATAGGGAGGCCAGGCGGGGCTCGCGCAGTACATAGGGAGGCCAGGCGGGGCTCGCGCAGTACATAGGGAGGCCAGGCGGGGCTCGCGCAGTACATAGGGAGGCCAGGCGGGGCTCGCGCAGTACATAGGGAGGCCAGGCGGGGCTCGCGCAGTACATAGGGAGGCCAGGCGGGGCTCGCGCAGTACATAGGGAGGCCAGGCGGGGCTCGCGCAGTACATAGGGAGGCCAGGCGGGGCTCGCGCAGTACATAGGGAGGCCAGGCGGGGCTCGCGCAGTACATAGGGAGGCCAGGAGGGGCTCGCGCAGTACATAGGGAGGCCAGGAGGGGCTCGCGCAGTACATAGGGAGGCCAGGCATATAAAGGGCTGTGTGGGTGCTCGTACGATATAGAGAAGGGGATGTGTACAAGCTTAACCCCTTCACCCCCAAGGGTGGTTTGCACGTTATGGACCGGGCCAATTTTTACAATTCTGACCACTGTCCCTTTATGAAGTTATAACTCTGAAACGCTTCAACAGATCCTGGTGATTCTGACATTGTTTTCCCGTGACATATTGTACTTCATGATAGTGGTAAAATTTCTTTGATATTACCTGCGTTTATTTGTGAAAAAAAAATGGAAATTTGGCGAAAATTTTGAAAATTTCGCAATTTTCCAAATTTGAATTTTTATGCAATTAAATCACAGTGATATGTCACACAAAATACTTAATAAGTAACATTTCCCACATGTCTACTTTACATCAGCACCATTTTGGAACCAAAATTTTTTTTTGTTAGGGAGTTATAAGGGTTAAAAGTTGACCAGCAATTTCTCATTTTTACAACACCATTTTTTTTTTTTAGGGACCACATCTCATTTGAAGTCATTTTGAGGGGTCTATATGATAGAAAATACCCAAGTGTGACACCATTCTAAAAACTGCACCCCTCAAGGTGCTCAAAACTACATTCAAAACGTTTATTAACCTTTCAGGTGTTTCACATGAATTTTTGGAATGTTTAAATAAAAATGAACATTTAACTTTTTTCACACAAAATTTACTTCAGCTCCAATTTGTTTTATTTTACCAAGGGTAACAGGAGAAAATGGACCCCAAAAGATGTTATACAATTTGTCCCGAGTACGCCGATACCCCATATGTGGGGGTAAACCACTGTTTGGGCGCATGACAGAGCTTGGAAGCGAAGGAGCGCCATTTGACTTTTCAATGCAAAATTGACTGGAATTGAGATGGGACGCCATGTTGCGTTTGGAGAGCCACTGATGTGCCTAAACATTGAAACCCCCCACAAGTGACACCATTTTGGAAAGTAGACCCCCTAAGGAACTTATCTAGAGGTGTGGTGAGCACTTTGACCCACCAAGTGCTTCACAGAAGTTTATAATGCAGAACCGTAAAAATAAAAAATCATTTTTTCACAAAAATTATCTTTTCGCCCCCAATTTTTTATTTTCCCAAGGGTAAGAGAAGAAATTGGACCCCAAAAGTTGTTGTACAATATGTCCTGAGTACGCTGATACCCCATATGTGGGGGTAAACCACTGTTTGGGCGCATGGGAGAGCTCGGAAAGGGAAGGAGCGCCGTTTGACTTTTCACTGCAAAATTGACAGGAATTGAGATGGGACGCCATGTTGCGTTTGGAGAGCCACTGATGTGCCTAAACATTGAAACCCCCCCACAAGTGACACCATTTTGGAAAGTAGACCCCCTAAGGAACTTATCTAGAGGTGTGGTGAGCACTTTGACCCACCAAGTGCTTCACAGAAGTTTATAATGCAGAGCCGTAAAAATAAAACAAAAATTTTTTCCCACAAAAATTATTTTTTAGCCCCCAGTTTTGTATTTTCCCAATGGTAACAGGAGAAATTGGAACCCAAAAGTTGTTGTCCAATTTGTCTTGAGTAAGCTGATACCCCATATGTGGGGGGGAACCACCGTTTGGGCGCATGGGAGGGCTCGGAAGGGAAGGAGCGCCATTTGGAATGCAGACTTAGATGGAATGGTCTGCAGGCGTCACATTGCGTTTGCAGAGCCCCTAATGTACCTAAACAGTAGAAACCCCCCACAAGTGACACCATTTTGGAAAGTAGACCCCCTAAGGAACTCATCTAGATGTGTTGTGAGAGCTTTGAACCCCCAAGTGTTTCACTACAGTTTATAACGCAGAGCCATGCAAATAAAAAATATTTTTTTTTTTCCACAAAAATTATTTTTTAGCCCCTAGTTTTGTATTTTCCCAAGGGTAACAGGAGAAATTGGACCCCAAAAGTTGTTCTCCAATGCGTTCCGAGTACGCTGATACCCCATATGTTGGGGTAAACCCCTGTTTGGGCGCACGGGAGAGCTTGGAAGGGAAGGAGCACTGTTTTACTTTTTCAACGCAGAATTGGCTGGAATTGAAATCGGACGCCATGTCACGTTTGGAGAGCCCCTGATTTGCCTAAACAGTGGAAACCCCCCCAATTATAACTGAAACCCTAATCCAAACACACCCCTAACCCTAATCCCAACGGTAACCCTAACCACACCTCTAACCCAGACACACCCCTAACCCTAATCCCAACCCTATTCCCAACCGTAAATGTAATCCAAACCCTAACCCTAACTTTAGCCCCAACCCTAAATGTAGCCCCAACCCTAACCCTAACCATAGCCCTAACCCTAGCCCTAACCCTAATGGGAAAATGGAAATAAATACATTTTTTAATTTTTTTTTATTTTTCCCTAACTAAGCGGGTGATGAAGGGGGGTTTGATTTACTTTTATAGCGGGTTATTTAGCGGATTTTTATGATTGGCAGCCGTCACACCCTGAAAGATGCTTTTTATTGCAAAAAATATTTTTTGCGTTACCACATTTTGAGAGCTATAATTTTTCCATATTTGAGTCCAGAGTCATGTGAGGTCTTGTTTTTTGCGGGACGAGTTGACGTTTTTATTGGTAACATGTTCGGGCACGGGAGATTTTTTGATCGCTTTTTATTCCGATTTTTGTGAGGCAGAATGACCAAAAACCAGCTATTCATTAATTTCTTTTGGGGGAGGCGTTTATACCGTTCCGCGTTTGGTAAAATTGAAAAAGCAGTTTTATTCTTCGGGTCAGTACGATTACAGCGATACCTCATTTATATCTTTTTTTTATGTTTTGGCGCTTTTATACGATAAAAGCTATTTTATAGAAAAAATAATTATTTTGGCATCGCTTTATTCTGAGGACTATAACTTTTTTATTTTTTCCCTGATGATGGTGTATGGCGGCTCGTTTTTTGCGGGACAAGATGACGTTTTCAGCGGTACCATGGTTATTTATTTCCGTCTTTTTGATCGCATGTTATTCCACTTTTTGTTTGGCGGTATGAGAATAAAGCGTTGTTTTTTTGCCTCTTTTTTTTTTACGGTGTTCACTGAAGGGGTTAACTAGTGATATAGTTTTATAGGTGGGTCGTTACGGACGCGGCGATACTAAATATGTGTACTTTTATTGTTTGATTTTTTTTTTATTTAGATAAAGAAATGTATTTATGGGAATAATTTATTTATTTATTTTTTTTTATTTATTTAGGATTTTTTTTTTAATTTATTTATTTTTTTACACATGGACATTTTTTTTTAAACTTTTTTACTTTGTCCCAGGGGGGGACATTACAGATCGGTGATTTGACAGTGTGCACAGCACTCTGTCAGATCACCGATCTCACTTAGAGTGCAGCAAGCTTACCAGCGCCTGCACTGAGCAGGCACTTGGTAAGCCACCTCCCTCCCTGCAGGACCCGGATGCCGCGGCCATCTTGGATCCGGGACCTGCAGCGAGGAAGGAGGTAGGAGACCCTCAGAGCAACGCGATCACATCGCGTTGCTCCGGGGGTCTCAGGGAAGCACGCAGGGAGCCCCCTGCCTGCGCGATGCTTCCCTATACCGCCGGCACACCGCGATCATGTTTGTTAGCGGTGTGCCGGGGGTTAATGTGCCGGGGGCGGTCCGTGACCGCTCCTGGCACATAGTGCCGGATGTCAGCTGCGATAGTCAGCTGACACCCGGCCGCGATCGGCCGCGCTCCCCCCGATCGTGCTGGACGTACTATTCCGTCCTTGGGAAGTAGGGCCCACCCCACATGGACGGAATAGTACGTCCAAAGACAGAAAGGGGTTAAAAAGTATATAGGGGGCAGTCAGCATACGTAATTCTGATCAATATTAAGGGAGACCATTAATATAAAATAATTATAATTATATGTTAATATCATTATTGAGAAGAATTAATTTCAGCCTGTTGTTCTGGTCCTCCACAACAGTCACGGTCTCATGTGGCCCCTCGTGAAAATGAATTGCCCACCCTGATCTAAAACATGCCGTACCTATAGTTCGCCATGTAAGTGAGCTGCATAGGAGCAATACTAAACCAGTTATGGACGTACATTGAGGAGTGAGTCCTCATTCTGCTATGACAAGCTGATAGGCAAACCAACATTTGTTTTTTTGGAGTGTCTCTACCCTGTTAGGAAGTCGGTAGACCCGTTACTGAAAATACAAATGTGAAATGTTATAGGGCCTACCTTGGCTGATTCTATTTTGCCTTTTATTTTAGCCTTTGCTAATATATAGTTTTCTAATTATCCCTTTAGTATACCTTACACCTATGCTTATCTCTGGTCACCCAGTACTCCATGGATAGAAGTGTTGTGCCACAATACTTAATACTTTTTGATTTTTTTTTTGTATTTTATGGTTAATAACATATCCTCCTCTTTATCTTGTGGAAGTTTATCAATCTTGCGCCTTCAAGTTAATTAAATACATTACTGGTATTTAGTGATGGGCGGACCCGTGGATGTTTGGGTCAGTCAGGTGTTATATGTACATCAAGCTGGTTATAAAAGATAAAGAGCACCCCACCTGGCTTATTTCATTTTTTAAATTTATATTAGTAATAAATGAAAAAAAAAAAAACGTTTGTGGGTTCCTTCCTATTTTTAATAACCAGCTAAGGTAAGCTGACGGCTGCAGCCCCAGCTGTCTGCTTTACCTTGGTTGGTTATCAAAAATGGGTCCATCCATCCCTCCCCTCACTCTGTCCTCCATCCCAATCCTCATTCACTCACCAATTCATCCCTTTATCTATAATTCCCTTATCCCTCTCAAAACTCCCTCCCCTTCATCCATCCCACTTTTTGTTTGTTTTTTATACACATACTTTTTTTGTTGTCGTTTCAAGTTAACAATTATAGAACTTGGAGAGGTCCAAGTAGAGGATGGGGGTGAAGGGGTTTGTGGTGGTATACGTGAAAGAGGGGGCCAACCCTTCTTTTTGTTTAAATTGTGGGACACACCAAAATGAAACAAATGCAAAATCCAGTTTAACTATGGATGGGTGCAACTAGTATAATGGTTTAGTCAGCCAAAAGGTACAGTCATGTCCTTTGTGACCCATGCCTCATTCATTTTTAGGAATGTTCGCTTCCCCACGTTGTCTGTAGACCGGCGTATGTGCCTATTTGGGATGATACCACCTGCAATGCTAAGTACACGCTCTGACATGACAACTGATGCCGATTAAGCCATGCCAGATCCTCCAAGACATACAGGGCAAGCTCTGGTCATATTAACTATTTGGAAACCCAATAGTTAGTAGGTGGATTTGTGTGGACACACAGTCTTCCACCATGTTGTCGAAACTCTGCCTCCTGCTGTAAGCGTCAGTATCACATGGAGGTGCTGTATGTTGTGGTGTGCTCAAGAAATTTTGCCACATTGCTGCCATGCAAACCCTGCCTTTTTAGGTGGTGGCGGTGCCAAACCTGTTGGGACACTTCCGCCTCTCCTTTCTTGTTTCAATGAGCCGCCGCTGTCAGGTGGGAAAGCCATCAGTAGGGCCTCTGCCAGCGTCTGCTTGTGATGACTCTTTTTTATCCCACTCCAGTGACTGAACAAATGATGGTACGTTTCCCTAGTAGAGGGGATATAGCAGGGTGGCCACCCAGCAATCTGCACTGGTGACAAAACAGACAGCTTGGCAGTCATTGTGTAGCACTGCACCATGTATTGGCTCATGGGTGCCAGGCTGCCCAGAGGCATCGACAGGCTGTCCCTGGTGGGAGGTGTATCGTCTGGGTCCTCCCTATCCCTTTATCCACACTCCAGTGATGCCCATGAGCTGCTCCGAGAGCCACCCTGCTGGGAACACGGCTGTTTTTCCTCCTCATTGTCCAACACTGTTCCCTGGCTGGACACTTGTGTTGACGATGTTCCAAATGGTCCCTGTCCCTCCTCTCCATCTTCCTCATGAATCACTGCCTGTAGTGTGGTATCCAGTTCTTGACATATTCAAAGCAGCGCAACATGGCACACATGTCCCGCATCGAGGCACACATGTCCCGCATCGAGGCCCACTCATTGGTGGTGAAGAGGGGTTGTTATCACGACTCGGTTATCGAGTGAACATGGACCATTGGCTCCTTCCCTGTCTTTAATGCTAAGGGGTACATTAGCTTGCCCTATTCTCCAGGTTACTTCTGAAGGTGAAGATGCCAGGGCCACGTACCTTGCCTTATCTCCTGTATCCGCCCACCAACTGTACCCTTCCCCCACCCAGGGAAGAGGGGAGCAGCCATGCACCACAATACACCAACCAGAAGAACAAGGCAACACAAACTAGGGCAACTGAAAATACCAGGCATACAAATATTCACTCATATATAACAGAGGAATGCATTGGGGAGTGGAAGATGGCAAAAAACCAAAACAGGAGAATGAAAGGGAATTATCACACTTACAAACCCAAGCAACAGTCACAGATAAATCCACCAAACTCTCTCTCATATAACCAAACAACTATCCTCCTAGCTATGCAACATAAGCTATCTCTGACACGTGTTTGTCAGGTGCCAGATTATATAGGGCAGTGATTTTCAACTAGTGTGCCGTGACACATGATCGGGTGTGCCGCGGGGAAAGTTCCCCAAACTATGGTGCCCCCTTTGTTTTGTTCCGCAGCGATGCGCAGTCACGGAATAACACATGCGCGAGCTTTGAACGCTCGCGCGACTTAATGACGTCACCGAGGCCGGCGTGTCATCCTGAGAGCGGAGAGACTCTCGCATTTGCCTGCCGCCAAGGTAAAGCCGCCAATAATGCTGTGTATAATCATTAAGTCAGCAACAGCTCATTAACAGTTAATCAGCTGTTGCTGACTATATGAGCTTTTGCCTGAGTATATGAACTGTTGGCAGAATACTCAGCATATGAGCTGGTACTTTTAGTACCTGGCAGAGGTCCTTTAAGTGTGGCAGATAATGTAATACTCTTCTATTTTAGTGTGTGGCTGCGCACACTCTCTCAGCAGTGATGGAGAAGTATTTGAGAATGGAAAAGGCAAATGCCGAACAGGACCCTGGACACAATTCTAACCCAGATGAAGGCCCTAGTATGAGAGGTCGACAAAAGAAAAAAGACAAGACGGTGAGCTCAAGGCAATACAGTGAAAGCTATCATTCATTTAGATTTACTTTCACTGGGGATGCGACAGCACCAACACCACTGTGCTTGGTGTGTGGTGAGAAACTATCCAGTAGCGCCATCTCCAAACGAAAAACCCTTCCGTTCAAAACAAGCCGATGGAGTATTTTGTACGCTTACGTACAAACAATGAGAAAGGGGCAACTTTTTTGAGAAAAAGCACAAAGGTAAATGAGAGAGCCCTCAAAGCTAGCTACATTGTTGCTGAACTCATAGCTAAATCAAAAAAGTCACACACTGTGGCAGAAACATTAATACTGCCAGCTTGTAAAGCTATTGTAAATGAGATGCTTGGCCCTGACGCAGCCAAAGAGATAGCTAAAGTGCCTCTCTCTGATAACACAATTGCCAGACGGATTGATGACATGTCTGCGGACATTGAAAGAGTTGTTTTGGAAAAGGTGCGGATCAGTAAGAAATTTGCCTTGCAACTTGATGAGTCGACGGATATCAGTGGACATTGTCAGCTGTTGGCCAATGTGCGTTTTGTGGATGGAGAAGCCATTAGAGAAAACTTCCTATTTTGCAAGGCACTGCCAGAAAAATCAACAGGAGAGGTAATATTCCAGGTCACATCGGAATATCTTGATAAAAGTGGGCTTACATGGGAAAACTGCACAGGTGTCTGCACTGATGGAGCAACAGCCATGGTCGGGCGCATCAAAGGCTTTGTAAGTAGGGTTAAAGAAAGAAACCCAGATGTTCTTGTTACCCACTGTTTCTTGCACCGTGAGGTCCTCGTTGCAAAGACCTTACCAGCAGATCTAGCTCCCGTGTTGGATGATGTTGTGCCCATAGTGTACTTTGTGAAGACGCGACCTTTGAGATGTCGCTTATTTGCGTCTTTGTGTACAGAAATGGGAGCGGAACATAAAATCTTATTGCTCCACACGGAGGTCAGGTGGCTGTCACGCGGCAAAGTGCTGGCCCGTGTGTATGAGTTGCGAGAGGAACTTAAAATATTTCTGACAAACGAGAGGCCCGATTATTCAAAGCTGCTTGCAAGTGATGAGTGGTGTGCAAAGCTGGCATACCTGGCTGATATATTTCAATATCTGAATGAACTAAACACACGGATGCAAGGCCGAAATGAAAACCTGCTTACAAGCACTGATAAAATGAACGGATTCCGTTTAAAGTTGCAGCTCTGGCAGCAACATGTGCAGGGTGGCAACCTTCAGATGTTCCCGCTCACCGAGAAACTGCATGATGACAACACTGCTGCAATGTGCAAGGTGATTGGCAGACATTTGAAAACTCTTGAGGAGAAGTAATCGTTTTATTTCTCTTCAACCTTCCCAGAATGCCTTGACTGGGTTAGGGACCCATACAGCTCATTATCCGTTGCTGGAAAAGACATGACTTTAAAGGAGCAAGAGGAACTCATTGAACTGAAGCAAGATCGCGGTTTAAAGCTAAAGTTTGCTGATCTTCCTTTGGACAGTTTTTGGTTATCTGTTGCCAAGGAGATCCCCATTCTGGCCAACAAAGCTATTTTGACATTGCTCCCATTTTCGACCACATATCTATGTGAGCTGGGCTTCTCAAGCTTGACTGCGATAAAAACTAAAAACAGGGAGAGACTGAGAACTGTTGAGGAAGAGCTTCGTGTGTGTCTTTCCACCATTCCTGCCAGGATATCCCTTTTGTGTTTATCGAAACAGGCCCAGGTTTGAGTGAGTATAAATACATTTAGAATCTATATTATTAACTATATGTAGAATATGTACTGTTTTAGTGTCATTTTGTGCCGTTTTGGTTGGTGGTGTGCCCCGGGATTTTTTTAAGTATAAAAAGTGTGCCGCGGCTCAAAAAAGGTTGAAAATCACTGATATAGGGGATAGGAGTGGCTAACTAAGCTCAGCTGAGAGCTCAGACTGAGCTCCCAACTTTGCCGATTAACCCCTCTATTGCCGAAAAAAGGTGAAGTGCTTCTTTCAGCGCAGGAGTAGGAGCAATTAGACACTGTGGTCTTCTGGCTGCTCTCTGTAAACCTAAAAATGAAAACTTTTGTTTTTATTTCAAATACAAGACTTTATTCTGACTGTGTATTTATTTACCATACAACTATAGGATTAGTAATGGATAGGTGTCATATAGATGCTTCTCCATTACTAAGCCATGGTCTTGATGTCACCGGTGACATCAACCCCACAAATATTACCCCACATGCCACCTCTACAGGGCAAGTGGGAAGAGTTAGGCAAAGCACCAGAATTGGCGCTTCTAATAGATGTGCCTTTTCTGGGCAGCTGTGGGCTGCTATTTTTAGGCTGGGGGGGCAATATCCATGGCACCCTAACCAGCCTGAGAATACCAGACCCCAGCTGTGAGCTTTAGCAAGGCTGGTTGTCAAAAATGGGAGGGACCCCTTGCTGGTTTTTTTTTTTTAAATTATTTATTTAAATAAATAAAAAATATGGCGTGAGGACCCCTCTATTCTTGATATCCAACCTTGCTGAAGCTGACAGCTGAGGGTTGCAGCCCCAGCTGTGAGTTTTGTCTGGCTGGTTATCAAAAATAAAGGGAGTCCACAGTTTTTTTTTTTTTTTTTAAATTACCGTATTTATTTACAGCGCAGGAGTGCAGACAAATACTCCCATCTGTCGCTCCTGCTGTCACTGTTAAGGGGTAGGCTGATGGGAGTAATAGTCCCATCAGCCGCCGCCTGCTGTCCCTTTTATTACTTAAATGTAACTCCTCATTCTACACTGCTCGCGCTGATCGCCGGCAGAGCAGAGGAGAATGACGAGAGCCGTGTTCAGAACCCGATGCCGGGGAACAGCGCTTAGTGTAACGCTTCTTTCCTGGCGCCCGTCCTTGTGGTACTGATGCAGCACACGCATGCCACACGTGTGCCGCAAGTATTACACACACGGACACCGACATCTCCGGTACCGTAAATATCTGGACGTGTGAAAGAGACCTTATAGCGGGTTTTTATGTTTGGCTGCTGTCACACACTAAAAGATGGTTTCTATTGCAAAAACATAGTTTTTGCATCACCATATTTTGAGAGCTATAATTTTTTCATATTTCGGACGACAGTCAAGTGAGGTCTCTTTTTTTGCGGGACAAGTTGACGTTTTTATTGCTACCATTTTAACTTTTATATAAAAAAAATTATTTTTGCATCTCTTTATGCCAAGAGCTATAACTTTTTTATTTTTCTGCAGATGGAGCTGTATGGGGGCTTGTTTTTGCGGGACAAGATGACGTTTTTAGCGTTACCATATTTATTTATATCCAACTTTTTGATTGCGTGTTATTCCATTTTTTGTTCTGCGGTATGATAAAGCATTTTTTTTTTTCTTTATGGTGTTCACTAAAGGGGTTAACTAGCGGTATAGTTTTATAGGTCTGGTTGTTGCAGACGCGGTGATGAGTAATTTTAGTGTTTAGATTTTTTTTTATTAAAATATTTATTTAGAGATAAAATAAATATTGATTTTTTAATTATTATTTTTGATTTTTTTAAATATTTTTACAATTAGTTAAAAAAAAATTCTACTTTTTTTTTTAACTCTTACTTTGTCCCACTATGGTACAATCATTTTTTGCAGGCTGATCGCTTCTATGGCATGCAGATGAAGCAGCATCTGCATGCCATATAAGCTGTTAGAGCTGCACTGACAGGGAAACTTGGTGATCATGCACTGCGCATGATCACCAAGTTTCCTAGCTCTGGTGACCCGGATGTCGTTATGACATTGGGTCACCGTGGCAACATCGGGACCCCACGTCATGCCGAGGGGTCTCCGATGCAAAGGCAGAGGGGCTGTCAGTCCCTGTGCTGGCTTCCGGAATGCTGCGATCGTATTCGCTTGCAGTATTTCAGGGGTTAAAGTGCCAGGAGCGGTCTGTTACCACTCGTGGCACCTAGTGCCAGGTGCCAGCTGTCAGCTGACACCCGGCGGCGATCGGCCACGCTCCCCTTGTGATCGCGGCCGATCGCCCAGATGTACGCCTGTGGCACTGCTGAGGTGTTATGGAAGCCCAGGTTGCTTTGATAGCAGCCTTCAGCTCATCTGCATTGTTGGGTCTGGTGTCTCATCTTCCACTTGACAATACCCCATAGAATCTCTATGGGATTAAGGTCAGGGAGTTTGCTGGCCAATCAAGAACAGTAATACTGTTGTTTTTAAACCAGGTATTGGTACTTTTGGCAGTGTGGACATGTGCCAAGTCCTACTGAAGAATGAAATTTCTATCTCCAAAAAGCTTGTCGGCAGAGGGAAGCATGAAGTGCTTTAAATTTCCTGGTAAACTGCTGTGATGACATTGGTCTTGATAAAACACAGTGGACCTACACCAGCAGATGACATGGTTCCCCAAACCATCACTGATTGTGGAAATTTCACACTAGACCTCAAGCAGCTTGGATTGTCTTTCTCTCCACTCTTCCTCCAGACTCCGGGACCTTGATTTTCAAATAAAACACAAAATTTACTTTCATCTGAAAACAACATCTTGGACCACTGAGAAACAGTCCAGTTCTTTTTCTCCTTGGCCCAGGTAAGGCGCTTCTGACATGGTCTATTGGTCATGAGTGGCTTGACACGAGGAATGCAACACTAGTAGCCCATGTCCTGGATACGTCTATGTGTGGTGGCTCTTGAAGCAATGGCTCCAGCGGCAGTCCACTCCTTGTGAATCTCCCCTAAATTTTTGAATGGCCTTTCTTAATCCTTGCAAGGCTGCAATTATCCCGGTTGCTTGTGCACCTTTTTAGACCACACTTTTTCCTTCCACTCAACTTTCCATTAATATGCTTGGCTACAGCAGTTTGTGAACAGTGTTTCTTTAGTAATGAAAATTAAGATCGGTCTCAGGAGCGCAGAAAGAAGACTCGAACATCAGGTTGTATTTGAACCACAACAAGTTTCAACGGATAACACTGTCTTCATCAGGTGGGCAGTTTCAAAAGAACTGGAAGCGGTGGGGGACTCTGCACCTTTTCTTCCCTCTCCGGGTCTACCTCCTGGCACTCCACTACAAACCGCCTTTTACTGTAATCCAGTTTCCTTAGCAATGACCTTTTGTGCCTTACCTCCTTGTAAATAAATATCACAGTACACCTGTTGGTGGCAATATATTCTAATATCAATCTATGTATGTATATAAAGAAAAAATTATATATTTATTATTCAGACACCATAAGCCACCAGGGTGCGCTGTGTGACAACTTTCTGTGGTAACCACAGTATAGACCGAGCTAAAACCAAAAACAATACAGGAAGGATCCAACTCCAGATGGAAAAACCGAAGCAAGAATTATTATTAAAATATGCCTTTATTTATGGGTATGGCAGTGGCTACAGAATTTTTTTAAAAAATATTTGTTTACAAATTAATACAAACATATAAAAAATATATAGCGCGGCACCAGGATTATAAGGTATATCTAATATTCCTATTCCCCCTCCTATATCAGGATAATCTCAATTGTGCTACATATAAATCAATCTATGTGGTAAACTCCCCCTGACGAAGGACAACGGTTTTCCGAAACGCGCGTCGGGCGAGACGCAGGCACAGGCTGTATCCCCCTCAGGTAATACGAACATATTGCTACTATATAGGTTATTTATACACGTGGGTTCAGCACAGGCTGTCACTACTTATACCCAGTGAGTGGTTCCTAAACCCCTTTCACTTTGGCACTTTAAATGATCAATATTTGGATTTGATGCACTCGGTCACTTTATTAATGCAAAGAGTTATATTGGTATACTCTATTATACCTTTCTATTTATTCATTTATTTAGTTTTTCCACGGATTTATTGTTCACTAATGAATTTTACCACATAGATTGATTTATATGTAGCACAATTGAGATTATCCTGATATAGGAGGGGGAATAGGAATATTAGATATACCTTATAATCCTGGTGCCGCGCTATATATTTTTTATATGTTTGTATTAATTTGTAAACAAATATTTTTTTAAAAAATTCTGTAGCCACTGCCATACCCATAAATAAAGGCATATTTTAATAATAATTCTTGCTTCGGTTTTTCCATCTGGAGTTGGATCCTTCCTGTATTGTTTTTGGTTTTAGCTTACCTCCTTGTGTAGTGTGTCAATGACTGCCTTCTGGACATCTGTCAAGTCAGCAGTCTTCCCCATGATTGTGGAGTGTACTGAAACAGACTAAGGGACCTTTTTAAATGCTTAGGAAGCCTTTGCAAGTTTTTTTGTTAATTATTCTAATTTACTGAAATAATGACTTTTGGGTTTTCATTGGCTGGAAGCCATAATCATCAACATTAACAAAAATAAACATTTGAAATAGATCACACTGTTTGTAATGACTCTTTATAATATATCAGTTTCACTTTTTGTATTGAAGAACTTCATGAAATACATTAACTTTTGAGGATATTCTAATTTTGTGAGAAGCACCTGTATTAGTGCTTAGTTACTTTAAGCAAAGATGAAATTTATGCAATTTTAGGCTGTCAACCTCCACCGCCTAGTTAGGGGCTACTAAGGTTTAGACAATACAAAAACGCTGCAGTCTTCTCTGGGCCAAACCTCATTTACAATGGAAAGAAAAAATGGAAAACTGGTCAGATGAATCAAAATATGAAATACAACTGATATAGTGACAGTTAGCTAGAGTCTAATGGTCATAAAAATGGATAGCAAGGTCCTTGACACGAGAAACGACATACCGAATAAGAAAACCTATACTACATTTCTAATTGGAGGCATTTGCTAATATTAATATTACACTTAATACATATTGGGATAGGATCTCCGAGATTGGAATACCCCTTTAAAGGGAACCTGTCACCGCCACTGCGCCCCCCCACCCAGGCTTTTTTAACTAAAAGACACCTTGTGCAGCACTAATGCTGCATTCTGTCAAGGTGGCTCTTATTTGGGGTCCCTTCCAACGCTGCAATATTCGTTTTTTAATTTGCCCGCCATACCTGTAGTCTGTCCAGGGGGCATGTCTTTCCCCCCGGACACAAATGCCCCCCAGCCATCACTCGGCCCCTCCGTGCGCCGCATCCTGTGCCTTCATTTACGCCCCCGGCGCCTGCGCTGTAAGTTCCTTTTTCAGGCATGAGCAGTTTGCGCTGCCCTTCGACTTCCATCACATGATGGGAACTTACAGCGCAGGCGCCGGGTACTTTAATGAAGGCACAGGAGGCGGCGCCCGGAAGGGTCGAGTGATGGCTGGGAGGAGTTTGTGTCCGGAGGAAAAGACTACAGGTATGGAGGGAAAATAAAAAAACAAACAAATATTGCAGCGTTGGAAGGGACCCCAAATAAAAGAGCCACCTTGACAGAATGCAGCATTAGTGCTGCACAAGGTGGCTCTTTTAGTTAAAAAACGCCAGGGGGGGTGACAGGTTCCGTTTAAGTAGATGAAAGGTTAACTTTGCCCAGCAACAAGACTGCTAGGGCAGACAGAGTAAAGAGACAGTTAATGATTGGTCCAACCCACAGTGGGAGAGGTTAAGGCCAGTAAAAGGCAACCACTTCCTAGTTTAGTCAGTCAGTGAGAAGAGTTCATTGGCAACAGTTACTAGGGAGAGTTGAAGGTGCAGTGGTTTGGAGGCATGGTGTGGACAAAATTGTTCTGGTGGTAGAACGTTGCACATGTCTCCCTGCGGACATTCCCTTAATGTCCAGAACCTTCTACTTGAGTCGGGGGCTATGGAGAGCACAAACACCCGTTCCATACAAAGGAAATTGGATGTAGAACCGCATGATTGAAATGTAGAGGATCTCTGGAGTGCTGCCGGTCATCCCTGGGGCTCAGAGGACCAGTTTAAGTAGGGATAGTCCGAGCTTAACGTAAGCAGAAGATGGAAATGTACAGGGTAACTGAAATAGGCAACGGAGGGTGCTGTGCCCAATACTACGTGATAGAATCTGATGTACTTCAACTGGCAAGTAAACTGTTAAAACAAACCAGGTGTCTCCTGAGTGGTGTGCAGCTGTTCCAGAGTATGCAGAATAGAAGACAACGGAGGCCTACAGCCGGCAGGTGAGAGTAATGTACCCTACATGAGATTGCACACAGGTACACGGTTTATTTGTGGAGTGCCAGGGCATGGAAACGCAGCACCTTGACCATTAATACCTCCCTTACACTGTCACAAATAAAATATTACCATACGAAACTTCCAAATCATTGAATTCTTGTTGTCTTTACATTTTACACAGCATCCCAACATTTTTTGAATTGGGAATGTACATAACACACAGTTACCCTGAAAGTACAAAGCAAATAAACAGGTACCTGGCAAAGTAGTCCCATTTATCCACATCAATTCCATTGCGTTTGTTGGCTACAATCTCATAAAGAAAGCTTTTGTCTTCTTGCCGACCTATATAAGGCCACTATGAGAGAAACAAATTGCAGTTTGTGATGGGAGTGAAATGATGACAAAAACCTTTCGATATTAAAAAAATGTTTTTTTCTATTTAATTAGCAAAATGGATTCACAATATGCCCTCTTTTTCCATAGGTGTTTGTCCTACAAAAGGAAATAACCATCAGACCTATTTAAAGTATATCCTGAGGCTAGTTCGAACTGTTGGCGCCATGTATACATCGAGTAGTGAGCAGTGACGGTTCCCTGCACAATTCCCCGATGTCTGGAATGAAGCGAGTGGCTGCAGGGAGAATACAACTTCATTTTTTTCTCTGTAGCCACTGTTCCAGTAACACAGCAAAGCTTTGTTGAAATGCCATTTACCTGCAGATTACCAATATACCTGCAAGTAAATAACCTTTTAGGGTGATTAGAGGTACAGCTATGCTGTATTACATTAATATGTTGTTAGGCAAATATTTAAAGTATTTGGATAGGATTAGAAAAATAAGGCTGCTTTCCGTCAGAAACATCACCACCACTCAACCAGTGTTGTGTGTGGTATGACAGCTCAGCTGCATTTACTTAAATGAGGCATAGAAGCAATTGCAGACACTGCGCCAACCCAAACAGGGGTTGCTTTTGAAAAAAAAAAAAGCAACTATGCTTTTCTAATCCTGGACATTCACTTTTTATGATCCAACCTTATTCTCCTGTATTATATAGTCCTGCATGTGATTAAACAGTACATAGCCTAAATCACAAATATTTTACTTACAGATGAATTCTGACTAGAATCGAAACGCTCTTCATCTTCCAGTGGTAGAGGTCCTGTTATCTGTTCCTTAATAAAGATTAAGTCTTCAGGCAAGACAAGACCATATCTTTTCATAACAGTTTCCAGCCCATTGGATTCAATAAGGTAGTCAAACATCTTTACAGATGCAGACTCATGCTAGAAACAAGTTTAAAAAAATCATAAATATTCAACATGGAAGGAGATTACTAAGCAAATGTGACAAACATATAAACGTGCATGCCATGAATTCTTGGAGGGGCCTGGTTTCATCAGATGTGTGCGTGTGTATGTGCATATAAATACAGACCGAAATTTTTTTTAGTAGAAAATAAACCCAAAAGTAATATTTTAACATTATTGAATAAAAACTAATGGACATCAGACATTGCTTTTGAACGTGGGTAAACAGACAATGTAAAAAAAAAAAAAAACCCTAATGAAAATGCCGTGGACAAAAATGATGGTACCCCTAGAAAAATGTAAAATAATTTAACCATAAGGAGAAGTGAAACCAACGTGTGTCCTGTAATTAGCATTACAGGGGGACTGCAAACAAGTAATCAGTCAGTCTGCCTATTTATAGAGTGAAAAGTAGTCACTATGATGGTTGGTATCAGTGTTTAACACATTGAATATGGACTAAAGAAAGGCATGGAGAGAGTGGTCTCAGGAGATTAGAAAGAAAATCACAGAAAACCATGGTAAAGGCCATAAGACCATATCCAAACAGCTTGATGTCCTGTTAGAGTTGCACATATTATTCAGATGCTTGAAGTCTATGACTTGAGCCAACCTCCCTGGACGTTGCCAAAGAGAAAAAATGATGACAAACTGATAATAATGGTAAACAAAGAGCTCACAACAACTTTCAAAAGATATTTGAGGAAGACTCAAAGGTCAAGGTACATCGGTGTCAAATCACACCATCCATCACAGACTGGGCCAAAGAGGACTTCATCATAGCAAGCCATAAAAAACGAGACTGGAAATTACCAAAATGAGCATTGACAAGCCACACTGGGAGAATGTACTTTGGGCAAATGAGACAAATCAGGAGCTTTTTGGCAAGTCAGCTCTATATTCACAGATGCAAAACTGAAGCGTACAAAGAAAAGAACATTGTACCTACAGTGAAACATGGAGGAGATTTGGTTATGTTTTGGGGCAGCTTTTCTGCATCTAGCACAGGGCGTTTTGAATCAGTGTAGGGAGCAATGAAATCTCAGCAAATCACAATCAGCTAAATGTGCTGCCGTGTGTTAAAGCTTTGTCTGAATTGAAGGTCATCGGTCCTCTAACACACGGGTCCCCAACTCCAGTCCTCAAGGCCCACCAACAGGTCATGTTTTCAGGATTTCCTTAGTCTTGCCCAGGTGATAATTGCATCACCTGTGCAATACAAAGGAAATCCTGAAAACATGATCTGTTGGTGGGCCTTGAGGACTGGAGTTGGGGACCCGTGCTCTAACAGGATACTTACCCAAAACCCACAGCTAAAACATCCAAGAATGGCAAGAGCAAAGCATTAGACTATTCTGAAGTGACTTCTATGAGCTCTGATCTAAATCCTATTTGTGGGAGCAGCTGAAACCTGGCAGTCTGGAGAAGGTACCTTCTCACCCCTAGAGATAGCTGGGGCAGTTTGCTCATTAGGAGTGGGCCAAAATACATGTTGACTAGTGCAGAAATCCAATTCAGAGTTACATAAATAGTTTGTTTGCAGGGATCGCCTCAAAAGGTTGTGCATCAAAATATTAAGTTTATTGTAACAACTGATTTTCATTAGTTGATATACAGTAAATTCAAATTTAAACTAACTTTTCAGTTTCAAGTTATTTTATAGACCATTGTGGGTTTTCCTTTAACAGAAAGGTATCAATAACTTTGTCCGCAAGAAAAAAATAAAAAGCAATACCTACCAATATCTGGTCACAATTCTAATGCCCTACAGGATGCAGCAAGGCGCAGGTGCAAAATACTGAGGAAGCAACCACTTGCACAATCTTACCAATCATGGAAGAAGGGAGGAGGGGCTGCCTTCTATAATAGATGCACATGGATGGGGCTTGTTTAGGGCGTCAGTCAAAGACACGCTGGCTAATGGCCTATTTGAGACGTCCATACTATTGATCAAAAGATCTGCATTAGTGATGAGAGTATACTCGTTGCTCAGGTGATCTCCGAGTATTGGTTAGTGCTCGGAGATTTAGTTTCCCTGGCCTCAGCTGCATGATTTACGGCTGCTGGACAGGCTGAACACATGTGGGAATTCCCTAACAAACAGGCAACACCCACATGTATTCAGCCTGTCTAGCAGCTGTAAATCACTCAGCTGCGGCAATGAAAACAATCTCCAAGCAGTAACAAATACTCGGAGACCACCTGAGCGTGCTCAGGAAAACCCAAGCAACTACTATACTCGCTCATCACTAATCTGCATGCATCTCTGTGAATGGCACCTTATACAAGCCTTATCTGCGTGCATCTATAATAAACAACGACTCCCTATGATTGGTAGGTGCGCGAGTCGTTTTATTAGTATCTTGCACCTGTGCTGCCTCCACCTTTTATCATGAGGACCTGCTGCATCTTGCAGTGCACTAGTATTGGGACCAGGCATTGGAAAGTATGGCTGCCTTTTTTCTGTGACATTTAGAAATTGATGTCTTTTTCTGTGAATTGCTTTTAATTTTATTGCAAGGGATTGCCAATAGTGAAGACCCTTTGCGAGTTTATGTATTTTGGCCAAAATATCAACTAATACAGCATGCATTTTTTTTTGCCAATGTGGAGGAGGACACATTTTAATTTACACTTTGAGCCATCAATTAACAGTCGCCATTCTTTTGAGTTATAAATTGGAATTTCCAATTCCTCAATTAAACCATGTTTGTAATGACAACACACAAAGCTACTGTCAAATGTAGAAATTCATTTTTAATATTAGAATTAGGTCTGTCCCAGTAACAGTCTCCGTGATGAGGCGGGATGGCTTTCACTTTTTTTTTAATCAAAAAACATGTTAACCAAATGTAGTATATTATTTTCATGCACTATGCTATTTATTTACTTATTGCAGGGTATTTAACCCCTTCATGAGCGAGCCTTTTTTGTTTTTGCTCCCCTCGTTCCCAGTCATAACTTTATTTTTCAGTCAATATGGCCATGTGAGGGCTTGGTTTTTGCAGGACGAGTTGTACTTTTGAACGACACCATTGATTTTACCATATATCGTGTACTCAAAAATGGGAAAAAAATCCCAAGAGCGGTGAAAAAAAAAAAAAAAAGTTGCAATTACACAACTGTTCTACGGATTTTTTTACCATGTTCACCAGGGGCTGGCTGGCAAATTTTGGCCTGGGGGGCAAGTACACAGCAGTGGCCCATTAGCAGCGGCCCATCCTTATTGTGTTTACCTCTGGCTGATTTTAAAAGGGAGTAGAGGTTACAAGGGTTTAAAAAGATAAAGTCGGAGTAATGATGGGATAGTTGTGGTCAAATGCTGACTAGATTCTCGTCCACTTCTCTCAGTGAGCTACTCAGAGAGTTGTCTCAGACCCTAGTCTGCTCGTGAGCATCGCAAGTATGCAAACTCATACTGGCGATCACTACGCTGGCAATTCCAGGGAATCGTGAGCGTGTGTACAGTGGTCTATCATGATTCAGTAACGTGCCATCACACAGTCACTGCAGAAAATCATCTAGAGCCCAGGAAACAGTGTTGGAAAAAATAAGTGTGTGGCTTGGAAATTGCATTTCGTCCTCATAGAATTGATTCATATATACTCACCTCCATTGTAAAACAAACAAAACAGTCCACCTTAAGAAGCAGTCATTAACTTTTTTCTTTAAATCTGTGTAAGGCTATGTGCCCAAGTTCAGGATTTTTCACGTTTTTTTCGCTATAAAAACGCGATACTCTTAAAAAACGCATACATATGCATCCCATCATTTATAATGCATTCCGCAATTTGTGCATACGTTGCGATTTTTTTCCGCTAAAGAAAACACATCGCACTAAAAAAACGCAGCATGTGATTTTGCGGATTTTTTGCGTTTTTACCGCTATATAATGCATTGGGAAAGCTCCGGAAAAAAACACGAGCTGATTTCCTGCAGAAAAAGTCCAGTTTGGTTCAGGAAAATTCTGCAGAAAATCCTGACATGTGCACATAGTCTAAATGTTTGTTTAGTGCAGGGTCAGTGTGTTAATGGACTCACAGATCACAGTTTTCTCCAGTATACAGCGCCGCTCCTCTTCTAAGTCACCTGAGGGCTATTCAGACTCTATGGGTCACACTGTGCTCTGTGACCCATAAGTGGCTTTTACAATATAAGTCTATGGAGCATGAGAACCAGGCTCAAAATGAGGATCCATAGACTTACATTGTAAAGAGACTGACAGGTCATATACCGATGCTTCTCACAAAATGACAATATCATCAAAAAGTTAATTTATTTAATTTCTTCAATATAAAAAGTGAAACTCCTATATTATGCAGAGTCATTACACACAGAGTAATCTATTTCACGTGTTTATTTCTGTAAATGTTGATGATTACAGCATAGTGTGAGCCGGAGTCTGAAGTGTGAAGACGTCACTCAGAGGAGAAGCCGAGCGGTGCTGGATACCGGAGAAGATGCCGCTAGGTGAGTATATTAACAAACTGACACTACTCTAAACTCTACACAGAATTAATTAAAATTAATAGGAGGATTCTTTTAGGGTGCGTGTCCACGGTTCGGATTGTCGGCGCTTTGGACGGAGTGGAAAACCCACTCCACCCAAAGCGCCGCCCCCTTCTGTACGAGCGGTGATTCCGGATGTTTTCATTGCACACGTCCGGAATCACCGCACCCCATACATGGGACCCTGTTATTTACCTGGCAGCGACGGAGCATCACCACAAGGTAAACAGACATGCTGCGTTCTAAAAAGACGCGCCGCATGTCCATAAACGCAGGGCCGCCGGATGTGTATCCGCACGCATAGTGGAGATGGGATTTCATAAAATCCCCTCCACGATGCTGTAACATCTGGACGCTGTGGGTTGGACGCTGCGGTTGTATGCAGCGTACAATCCGCAGCTAATCCGGATGTAAACCGGCCCGTGGACACACACCCTAAAGCAGATTATAATTGACATACAAGTATAACCTTTCTGTGTAGTAGACCTGGTTACATTTAGAAATATGGATACAAGATAATATGTGACTGGTATATGATATATCAGTGACATATCATCTGTATATACTTCAAATATAATCTCTCAGAGGGGCCACGTGACAGACCATGACTGTCGTGGAGGCCAAAGCAATAAGCTGAAATTAATTCTGCTCAGGGCAGAGTTCTGCGCATGTGCGGGCAAAGGCCAAAGAGCACTGACGCATGCGCATTATAGTACTGTGCTCTGCCCTCAGCAGGGCAGACAGAAGCGCGCCTGCACAGAAGCACGATGGGGAACACTGTGTGGATGACATAGGATGCGTCACCCAAACAAAGCAGGGAAGGAGAACATCATCGCAAGATGAGAGGAGGCACAAGACCAGCGGCGTCCATCGGACCGGACTGCCCAGTAGGTGAGTATAATAAAACCTATTTTTTTACGTCACAGGGCGTCATATACACAGCATTAGAACACGGTCACATGGGGCTGAAAGGTGGTGGTCATAGGTTATATGGCAATAACCTGGTGACAGCTTCCCTTTAAGTATACTGACATCTCCCCTATATACAGTATGAGTCCACACACAGCCCGCCATATGAGGTAAGAGCCTTCTTTATCTACAGTATGAGCTGTCACACAGCCCCTTATATAGAGTGTGAGCTCAACATTTTCCCCCTATATACAGTATGAGCCCTCACAGATACTTATATTCAGTGTGAGTCCTCACATAGCCCTCTATATACAGTATGAGCCGCCTCAGACAGTTAAAAAAAAAAAAAAATGTGAGCCCCCACATGTCCCTCTATATTTCGTATGAGCCCTCACATGGCCTCTCTATATACAGTATAAGCCCCAAATAGCCCCCTATATTCAGTATAAGCCCCTATATACAGTATGAGCCCTCACATAGCCCCCTATATATAGGCACACATCCTACATATTAATGTATTTTAGCCAAGGTTTTGGGCAATAGGTACTATTTATACTCATGCTGCTATTATATCTATGCTGCTAAAATTCTAAATGATATGAGTTAATTTGCCTCAGTTTTTTTTCAGTACCATTTCCAGTTTTAAATCATTTTAATATTAAAATAAAAATTAATATTTTTAATACAAGTTTTTGTCACTTCTATTTTATACCAGCAACCAATTGGTGCTTTAGGTATAAAGGTTGTATAGACATGAGATGATGTCTGGATGTCTGTAACACAGTATATTACAGTGATGGTGAACCTTTTAGAGACCGAGTGCCCAAACTGCAATCTAAAATCCACTTATTTATCGCAAAGTGCCAACACGGCAATTTAACCGCAATACTGAGGTTTTAGATTAGAAAGACAACTCCTAAATTAGCACCCTATAGGGTCTATACTATAAAATAACAAAGAATGATGACCCCATCACAGTGTGATTTTCCAAAGGTAAACCCCACACAGCTCTCCATACAGTATAATCTGCACAAAATGTCCTCGATACAGTGTAATGGTTCCACATAGTCCTCCATACAGTGTAATGGGCCTCACATAGTGCTCTATACAGTATAACGGGGCTCTGCATTGCCTTCCATACAGAATTATGGCCCCACATACTGCTTGATACAGTATTATGGTCCCACATGATGCTCCATTCTGTATAATGGCCCCAAAGTGCTCCATTCTGTATAATGGCCCCACATAGTGCTCCATACTGTATAATGGCCACACATGATGCTCCATACTGTATTCCATACTGTATAATGGCCACAGTGCTCAATACTGTATAATGGTCCCACATGATGCTCTATACGGTATAATGGCACACATTGTGCGCCATACTGTATAATGGCCACACATTGTGCGCCATACTGTATAATGGCCCCACATGATGCCCCATACTGTATAATGGCCCCGCATGATGCCCCATACTGTATAATGGCCCCACATGATGCCCCATACTGTATAATGGTCCCACATGATGCCTCATACTGTATAATGGCCCCACATGATGCCCCATACTGTATAATGGCACCAGATGATGCACCATACTGTATAATGGCCCCACATGAAGCTCCATACTGTATAATGGCCACACAGTGCTCCATACTGTATAATGGCCACACATGATGCACCATACTGTATAATGGAACCAGATGATCCATACTGAATAATGGCCCCACGTGTTGCTCCATACTGTATAATGGCCCCACATGAAGCTCCATACTGTATAATGGCCACACATAGTGCTCCATACTGTATAATGGCCCCAGATGATGCTCCATACTGTATAATGGCCCCACATGATGCTCCATACTGTATAATGGCCCCACATGAAGCTCCATACTGTATAATGGCCACACAGTGCTCCATACTGTATAATGGAACCAGATGATGATCCATACTGTATAATGGCCCCACGTGATGCTCCATACTGCATAATGGCCCCACATGAAGTTCCATACTGTATAATGGAACCAGATGATCCATACTGAATAATGGCCCCACGTGATATCCATACTGTATAATGGCCCCACATGAAGCTCCATACTGTATAATGGCCACACATGAAGCTCCATACTGTATAATGGCCACACATGAAGCTCCATACTGTATAATGAACCAGATGATGATCCATACTGTATAATGGCCCCACATGATGCTCCATACTGTATAATGGCCACACAGGGCTTTATACTGTATAGTGGCCACACATGATGCTGCATACAGTATAATGGCGCCACGTGATGCAGCATACAGTATAATGGCCCCACATGATGCTGCGTACAGTATAATGGCCCCATGTGACGCTGCATAAAGTATAATGGCCGCACGTGATGTTGCATATAGTATAATGGCCTCACATTAAAAGAAAAAAAATCCACTTAGCTCTGCCTGTTCCAACGCTGATCTGGTCTCTTCATCTATCAGTCCTACCTGTGGGCACGAGCGCCATCTTGGCAATAGTGCCGCCACCACTCTTCTCGGCCCACATGCCATCCTCGTCCTCAGCCCGTGCAAGATCCCCGTCCTCAGCCCATGCGCAGACTGATGGAACGGCGCGTGGCCTGATGGGGGAGTCCTCGTCCTCAGCCCGTGCAAGATCCCAGTCCTCAGCCCATGCGCAGACTGATGGAACAGCGCGCGGCCTGATGGGGGAGTTAGGAGCAGAGGAGAGTGGCTGCGGCACCGACGCTAGTGAGGAGAGTGGTGGCAGCGATAGTGCTGAGATGGCGCACGTGTCCACCAGGAGGGCTCTGTGTGCCTCCTCTGGCATGCATTCCATAGGCTCACCACCACTGGTATATTACATACCAGCCATACACTAACCTGTGTAGTAATATCCTATACTATGAGCACATGCCTGCAGTGTTATATGCACTGATCACACCTGGAACTGGCTGCATTGCAGACCTCACATTATAATGTATGGAATTATATGTGACATATAATGTTCTGGAGCCAGGCTCAGGAGCAGTCAGTCCAGGATGACTCTGAATACTGGGGTCTGACCCTGACTGGGAGTTATTGCTGCAGTTTGAACTTTCCTGCAGATCGGGTGACGCTGAAGCCTATGACTTGTCTTCCACTCACAGAGCGACCTAAGCTGCATGAAAGTTCACACTGGTGCAATAAATCCTCACGCCGTGCTTCAGAGCCTCCGACGCAGGATCTGGCCCTGTCCCTAACCTCTTGGCCCGGCCCCCCAGCTGACCTCTTCTCCAAAGCTGCTCTGTCTCATACCGGAGGATGGCAGGAAGAATCCTGGCCAGCGCGCTGCTGACTGAGGCGAGAGCAGAAGACACGCCCACACAGTGTGCAGAAGAGTGGGCGTGTCTACAACACAGGGATGGCCGCCCGGGATTAGTACACATTAGTACAGTGTCACTAGCCTTCTTCCAGACAGCAAGGGACCGGGCGTCCCGCAACTGCTGCCGGGGGAGCGGCCCGCAACTGCTGCTGGGGGGACCGGCCTGGGGGGCACTTGCACCTCTGCCACCTGGCTCAGCCCGCCCCTGATGTTCACCAAATGCTACAACTGACCTTCCATTATGATTTTCCAGGTCATTACAAGTTCATAGACACCAAACATGTCTAGGTTCTTTGTTATTTAAGTGGTGAAAAAAAAATCCAAACTTTGGGTGAAAAAAAAAAGGCGTCATTTTCTGAGACCTGTAGCTTCTCCATTTTTTGTGATTAGGGGTCAGGTGATGGCTTATTTCTTGCGTGGCGAGATGACGTTTATATTGATACCATTTGGGTGCAGATACGATCTTTAATTTTGGAGTTTTGACTTTTTTTCTCGCTACGCCGTGTAGCGATCAGGTAAATTTTTTTTTTTTTTTACATTGATAGATCGGGCGATTCTGAACACAGCGAACCCAAATATGTGTGATTTTTTTTTTATCGTTTTATTTTGAATGGGGCAAAAGGGGGTGATTTGAACTTAACTCTTATTTTTAAAATATTTTTAAACAGTTTTTTTTCCTTTTTGCTTTCTTCAATAGTCTTCATGGGAGACTAGAAGCTGCAATTGTCCAATCATCTCTGCTACATACAGGCGATAATCAGATCACCTGTATACAGCAGAAATGCTCAATTGCTATGAGCGCCAACCACCGGGCGGCGCTCATAGCAATCCGGCTATGATGACCATAGAGGTCTGCTGGAGACCTCTGGTTGTCATGCCAACCCATCGGTGACCCACGATCAGATGATGGGGTCAACGATGGGCGGGATTTCCGACTTGCTTCCGGTAAGCGTGAGTTAAATGTCGCTGTGAGAGATTGACAGCGGCATTTAACAGGTTGACAGCCGCGGATGGATTGCGATTCCACCCACTGCTGTTGCGGACACATGTCAGCTGTTTAACACAGCTGACATGTGCCGGGAATGATGTTGGCTCAATGCCGAACACCACATCAAAGGAGGAGACACGACATGCGCAGTACATGTACGGTGCATGTCATGAAGGGGTTTTTCATGTTTGTGTCATTGTTTTTCTTCTATTTAGTGGCTAATGTGAACGTGCGCTTACATGCTGTATGCTCACCAATTTATATCCCGGTTCATATCTCTGGGTTTTTTCTGTTATGTGCATATAAAAATGTGGCCTGCCTTTCTTTTGAGCTGGGCATTATTTATTTAGTCTCCCTCGACTGTGTGTCCACTAGTTGGGCTCAGTCCATCTCAGCTCTTATCTACATGCATGTCATTTGACAAACGGTAACGTTTTTAATATTAAGATTTAAGACTGTCCCAATTACAGCTGACGTGATGAGGCGGGATGGCTTTCGCATTTTTTTTTTCTTTTTTATTATCAAAAAACATGTTGACAAAGTATTGTATATTATTTTCATGCACTATGCTATTTATTTACTGCAGGGTATTTAATCATTATGTTTCGGTCTTTGTTTTTTAGGTTATGGCAATACACATCTTCTGTCACTTCTGAAGTACTGTAGAAATGCAGTTTCTCTGGATGGAAAGGAGGATACCTCTGCTCCTCTTTCAAACAAGTTTTGAAGTCTTTTTTGATATGCCCAAATCATTCCAACCCATGCTGGTCAAATCCTCTACGAATTGAGACATCTTCAATTTTAAAATCTTCACTGTGGTCACTGTTCTTCACTATAATGCTGTTCTTGAAAGAGGGTAGTTCAAGGAAAACAGGCACTCTGATTTCAGCTGAATCCTCGAGGCACTGGATGTATGGCTGATGGTACACTAGGATACTCAATTTTATATTTATTTTTCTTGTTATATCCTGAAGCTTTTACTTGTACAAAAGTAAAACTGGAATGATCTTTTGGCTCTTGCCAAACCATAGGTATACCAAATGTCATTTTATGTGTTCCCTTCGTCCACATCCGTAAACTCTCAAGACACTGCCTACACACCTTGTGAGGGGCCCAAAACGTATCCTGATTAAGTCTTACATTGGAATATGCAATCTCTCGGCACACTGTCTCACGTGTAACTGAAAAGCCAAATAACCTGTTGCAGGTCACCCTCCACACTTGACAGCGGTTCACCTTTGGCCAATAGGACCGCACTAGCGCTACCCTCAATATAGCCTATTGAGCGTAATCCCTTTTAAATAAGCTGTAGAAAAAAAACTGACGTGATGGAAGAAAATTAACAGTAGTTTTAAAAACAGCATGCTTATTTTAGTCTAAACCAGCAGAATAAAAAAAAAATTAAAAATTTGAAATCATTAAACTCAACAAAAATTACATTCAAAATTGTTCCCCAGTACTGTAATTTAAAAGCCAGCAGTCACCCACCTTGAAATCTTTCTGTGGACAGGCAAGAGGCATGAATCTTCCATCAAACATATGAGAAAATGGTCCATGACCTGAAACAAAAGTAATACAATGATTTGTGACAATTTCGGTACAACTTAGAAAATAAAAATTTTGATTTTAGATATTTACCCAAGTCATGACATAGGCCTGCAATCTGGACACACAGTATGTCTCGCTGATTGATTTGTAGATCAGGCTGCCTTTCATGTAAGGTCCTAACCAGACATCCAGCCAGGTGACCAACACTGTGTAGACAAAGGAACATTTATTTTTATTTCAGCAGGTTTATGTCACACACGGACATAGCAAGTAAGCAGGAAAGTGTTAAATATCTATATTGGGTTTGATTTAAAGCCTGGTAATAAGGTCTCTTTGCTGGAATGGAGAGAGAAGGGTAGGTCCATTCAGACAGTATTTGTTAACAGCCATGGACAAAACTTTTTAGACTAGCAAGTTTTGGTATCCAAAGTTTTCGGAGTCAGTGTTTTTAGAAAAAATAACGTGACAGAAAGCACATGGATTAGACTGCAAAAGACTGGGGTAAGGTTAATTTATCTGATGGGGTGGGCAGATCGACACCTGTCCTTGGGTCTTGGGCCCACTGAGGTGATTCTGATTATGAAAGTCCCCTGATGAAGCCTCAAGCAAAGATAAATGGGGAGAAACGTGTTGGGACCAGGGATGAATCTACCTACACTGCTGATACAAGGGATTCACCTAGAATATGCAGCTAAGTCTTCTTTCTTCATTTGAGCTATCATTTTTTTTTTAGCACACTTGCACTTTATTATTGGAGTACCTCTCCTTTTGCCCTTTATTTAGAGGCTTAGCGGTTATTCCTATAAGGGTCGCTGAGTTAGGCTAAGACCATAACCTTCTGCTATTTCTGAAACCTGACTCATATACTAGCACTTATTACCATCTTTTTTGTCACGTTGCTAGATTGGTAGACAATTTATTTACTTCTTAAAACCAACAGCATACCCAACTGTATACCTTTGACCATTTCTGAGTGGATAGGCCAGGCTACTACATATCTATGCAGAACACCATCTACATGCTAGTCCATAGCCATATCAGGTAGCTAAGGATATATGTATTTTTGTCCTCTGACTCAGTTTAAACTAGGAATTACCTAGTCTATATACACAGAAGTGGTCAAGTGTGCTTAAGCTGATACAAATGCATTGGATCCATTTGGATCTGAGTGCATCTGTTTTTTCAGTGGGTTCTTATTTGATAGATTAAGGGATTTACAGGGATTGAGGGGACAGCCGTCGTGGAGCGGGGGTGCCACATCGCAAAATTAAGGTGCCAACCTCCGCTGCCAGGTAGGCCCCCAGATCCTAGGGCCTACTGAAGGGGGGGGGGGGGGTGTTAAGTTTACTTTATTATCTCCCAGAGACCGATGCCTTGATTTCCAGTTTATTATCCCTTATTTTGGTTATAGACATTACCACAATGAATTGTAAACAAAACAATTCAGATGCAGTTGAAGTTCAGACTTTCAGCTTTCATTTAAGGGTATCCACATTAAAATTGGATGAAGGGTTTAGGAGTTTCAGCTCCTTAACATGTGCCACCCTGTTTTTAAAAGGGACCAAAAGTAATTGGACAGATTAAATAGTTTTAAATAAAATGTTCATTTTTAGTACTTGGTTGAAAACCCTTTGTTGGCAATGACTGCCTGAAGTCTTGAACTCATGGACATCACCAGACGCTGTGTTTCCTCCTTTTTGATGCTCTGCCAGGCCTTCACTGCGGTGGTTTTCAGTTGCTGTTTGTTTGTGGGCCTTCCTGTCTTAAGTTTAGTCTTTAACAAGTGAAATGCATGCTCAATTGGCTTGTGATCAGGTGACTGACTTGGCCACTCAAGAATATTCCACTTCTTTGCTTTAATAAACTCCTGGGTTGCTTTGGCTTTATGTTTTGGGTCATTCTCCATTTGTAGTATGAAACGACGACCAGTTTGGCTGCATTTGGCTGGATCTGAGCACACAGTATGTCTCTGAATACCTCAGAATTCATTCGGCTGCTTCTCTCCTGTGTCACATCATCAATAAATACTAGTGACCCAGTGCCACTGGCAGCCATGCATTCCCAAGCCATCACACTGCCTCCGCCGTGTTTTACAGATGATGTGGTATGCTTTGGATCATGAGCTGTACCACGCCTTCGCCATACTTTTCTCTTTCCATCATTTTGGTAGAGGTTGATCTTGGTTTCATCTGTCCAAAGAATGTTCTTCCAGAACTGTGCTGGCTTTTTTTTAGATGTTTTTTAGCAAAGTCCAGTCTAGCCTTTTTATGCTTGATGCTTATGAGTGGCTTGCACCTTGCAGTGAACCCTCTGTGTTTACTTTCATGCATTCTTCTCTTTATGGTAGATTTGGATATTGATACGCCTACCTCCTGGAGAGTGTTGTTCTCTTGGTTGGCTGTTGTGAAGGGGTTTCTCTTCACCATGGAGATTATTCTGCGATCATCCACCACTGTTGTCTTCCGTGGGCACCCAGGTCTTTTTGCATTGATGAGTTCACCAGTGCTTTCTTTCTTTATCAGGATGTACCAAACTGTATATTTTGCCACTCCTAATATTGTAGCAATTTCTCGGATGGGTTTTTTCTGTTTTGGCAGCTTAAGGATGGCTTGTTTCACCTGCATGGAGAGCTCCTTTGACGGCATGTTTACTTCACATTAAAACCTTCCAAATGCAAGCACCACACCTCAAATCAACTCCAGGCCTTTTATCTGCCTAATTGAGAATGACAACGAAGGGATTGCCCACACCTGTCCATGAAATAGCCTTGGAGTCAATTGTCCAATTACTTTTGGTCCCTTTAAAAACAGGGTGGCACATGTTAAGGAGCTGAAACTCCTAAACCCTTCATCCAATTTTAATGTCGATACCCTCAAATGAAAGCTGAAAGTCTGAACTTCAACTGCATCTGAATTGTTTTGTTTAAAATTCATTGTGGTAAGGTCTATAATAAAAATTAGAAAAATGTTGTCTCTGTCCAAATATATATGGACTTAACTGTATCTAAACTTTCAATAAACTGTGCATAAATCAATAGTCCAGTATATGTTGTCTCTGTATGCTTGATGTTTTTGTTTGTTTTTCCTCTTAGCTCATGTTTGGAGAAATTAGATGCTCTGATGACTTACCGTATTTTTCGGACCATAAGAAGCACTTTTTTCCCTAAAAATTTTTGGGGAAAACGGGGGTTCGTCTTATAGTCGCAATGTACTTAAAGTCCTCGGTGCTGTGCAGGACTCCGGGGACAAGGTGCGGCAGTGTCGGCAGTCCTCAGTGCTGCAGGGGGGCTCAGGTGACATTATGTCAAATCATGTGCAAATTCAGATCCCAGTTCCGAGATCTCGAGACGAGATCTCAATCTGCATCTGGAGAATCAATCAGGCCTCCGAGAAAATAGCCACCAGAGGCGGCGCATGAGAAGATTGGGATATCTGCTTAGATCTCAATCTGCGCATGCGCCGACTCCGGTGGCCATGTTCCTGGATGCCACAGCATGAATGCAAGGGAATAGAACTGTGGAGCTTCGGACTTTCACATAAAACCGCAAGAGCCCCCTGCAGCACCGAGGACCGCAGAAACTGCCGCACCATGTCTCAGGAGCCCCACACAGCACCAAGCACCCCTGAAACTGCCACACCATGTCTCCGGAACCCTGCAAAGCACCAAGCACTGCTGAAACTGCTGCACCATGCTGGGATGGTCGGAGCCCCTGAAGAATTGCCCGACTCCTGCTGCCACCAGCACTGCCGATCTCCCCCCGGTAAGATGAATTCAGGACTGTAAGACTGGCCCCAATTTGATGATTTTTTTTCCCTCTATTTTCCTTCTGAAAATTTGGGGTGCGTCTTTTGGTCCGGCGCGTCTTATAGTAAAAAAAAAAAGACACACTATACATAGAATATAAGGGGAGAAACTGGTTTCTAACACCTCAAATTCGGAAATACAGTGACAGGACCGTCGAGCACACGTGTGTGTGTGTGTGTGTGTGTGTGTGTGTGTGTGTGTGTGTGTGTGTGTGTGTGTGTGTGTGTGTGTGTGTGTATGCGTGTATGCGTGCTGGAATATGATTCAGCGCAAACATGCTCCCTCCCTCCTCCCCTCTTCATAGACTGTGAAGAAAAATTATGTGAAGCATTTAGTGAGCTGCTTGTTCAGAGTAAAGCCATCTTACAACATATTTTACAAAACTTTATACCCCTCATCTGTCCTATTGATTTATGCAAAGATTGTTTTATTTATATCCTAAGTTATGCAGTGCATGATTCCCTATTCTTGCAAGAATTACAATATACATTTATTTTTTTTTACAGGACAAAATTATTTTGAGAGCGAATTTACACAATTACAAAATGTCTAAGAAGCATCTTATGATGTCAGCTGTGTTTGACCATTTTACAGTGACTCAAAATAAAAAAACATTTTTTGTGCCACTGTATAAGTGACCCAGATGAAAACAAATGCTGTGATGCCAAAATCAGTGCATACTCAGGCAGTGATAAAAATGCTCCTTCAAGAGCTTCCAATTTAAAGACATTTACAATGCTGCAACCCAGAAGTTTTCAAAGCTGTGATTGAAAAAGACCACAGCAGCACCAAGAAACCAGAGACAAGCACTTCCCGCGAGGCAAAGGGGGAAGAAAGTCTCAAACATCAAGATATTTTGTAAGTGACAAAGTTACTGTAACAATGACAGCAGATGTGTTTAAAAATAGCTCATTGAGCTTGTTGTGAAGGACAGTGTACAATTATTATTTGCATGACCAGCTTTTACAGATCTTAATGGAGAAATTGCCCACAAACTTGGTGCTTCTCTGGAAAGAGAAAGTATTAGAAAATTAGTGATTGAAGAAGTCCTTAACCAAAAGGAAGATCTTAGAAAGACTCACGAGATGCTTCATATTTCTTAAAATGGATACCTGCACATGTCACAGAGTGAACTATTTTGCTATCAACTTTCGATAGGATTGTGACAACAAAAAAAATGTTACTAGGATGCTGACAGTAAAAGATACTAAAGCTCATCACAGCAGCCAGTTTCTCCAGACCTTAGTGGAAAAAAGCTCTGCAAGATTATGAACTAAAAAAAGAACAGGTTCTTGCTATTGTAACTGATAATGCTTCAAACATAAGTACAATTAAACTGATGAATGAGAATAATGAAGATGAACAGCAGCTAGAAGAACATTTCACATTCAGTATGTTGGAGATGGAAGGCCACAGTCCAGTTCCCATAACGGAGGAACAGACAGATATTACTATAGAAGGACAGCAAAATGATTCTTTACAATTAGTTGATCTTGTTGAAGCTGCTTCACACCTCTTTCCTATTCATCACATGCGCTGTGTTGTGCACACGCTGCAGCTGGCAATAAGAGATTGTCTGCAAGAGGGACATGCTAGAACTCTGATTAGCAAAGTGAGGAATTGGCTATTGCTGCCAGAACCCCTAAAATGGATTCCATCTTGAAGAGACGTGCTGGAAAAGGGGCAATTGTGGATCAAGACACTCAGTGGGGCAGCACCTATTTAATGATTGAGCGATTGCTTGAGCTGAAACCCTTCCTTGTACATATGGCCAACCATCAAATAACACTACAAGGTCAATGGACACAGGTGTCTCAATTGAAGGACTTGCTTCATCACCCATTTACAGTGGCTAAAAAGTTACAAGCTGAGGATTTAACTCCTGGCATTTTTATAAAGAAGTGGAAGAACTTGTTGTTTTGTCTGTCCCAAAGAGGAGGTTTAATCGCAGATGGAATTGCTGCTTCAATGAAACAGAGATAGACAATGCTATAAAATTCTTCTGGCAGCTGTTCATGTGGACCCGAGTCATCGTATATTGCTGGATGATCAACAGCTTACTAAAGGAAAAGAATCTCTGATTGAGGTAGCAGTGGGCTACAGGGTGGCCAAGAGCAAGAGAATTCGGGCCCTGCCAGTGCTGCTGATGCTGCCGCCATTTCTTAACATAGTTATTAAGGTTGAAGGAGGACTTTAAGTCCATCTAGTTCAACCCATAGCCTAACCTAACATGCCCTAACATGTTGATCCAGAGGAAGGCAAGAAACCCCATGTGGCAAAGAGTAAGCTCCACATTGGGGAAAAAAAAATTCCTTCCCGACTCCACATACGGCAATCAGACTAGTTCCCTGGATCAACACCCTTTCAAGGAATCTAGTATAAATAACCTGCAACATTATACTTTTCAAGAAAGGCATCCAGTCCCCTCTTAAATTTAAGTAATGAATCACTCATTACAACATCATACGGCAGAGAGTTCCATAGTCTCGCTGCTCTTACAGTAAAGAGTCCGTGTCTGTTATTATGCTTAAACCTTCTTTCCTCCAGACGTAGAGGATGCCCCCTTGTCCCTGTCTCAGGTCTATGATTAAAAAGATCATCAGAAAGGTCTTTGTACTGTCCCCTCATGTATTTATACATTAAAATAAGATCACCCCTTAGCCTTTGTTTTTCCAAACTAAAAAGCCCCAAGTGTAATAACCTACCTTGGTATTGCAGACCCCCCAGTCCTCTAATAACCTTGGTCGCTCTTCTCTGCACCCGCTCTAGTTCAGCTATGTCTTTCTTATACACCGGAGACCAGAACTGTACACAGTATTCTAAGTGTGGTCGCACAAGTGACTTGTATAGAGATAAAATTATGTTCTCCTCATGAGCATCTATGCCTCTTAATGCATCCCATTATTTTATTTGCCTTTGTAGCAGCTGCCTGACACTGGCCACTAAATATGAGTTTGTCATCCACCCATACACTCAGGTCTTTTTCATTGACGGTTTTGCCCAGAGTTTTAGAATTAAGCACATAGTTATACATCTTATTACATCTACCCAAGTGCATGACCTTACAATTATCCCCATTAAAGCTCATTTGCCATTTATCAGCCCAAGCTTCTAGTTTACATAAATCATCCTGTAATATAAAATTGTCCTCCTCTGTATTGATTACCCTGCAGAGTTTAGTGTCTGCAAATATTGAAATTCTTCTCTGTATGCCCCCTACAAGGTCATTAATACATATGTTAAAAGAGGGCCCAATACTGACCCCTGCTGTACCCCACTGCTAACCGCGACCCAGTCCAAGTGTGCTCCATTAACCCCTTACCGACATCGGACGTACTATTCCGTCCGATGTTGGCTCCCCTGCTTTGATGCAGGGCTCCGCAGTGAGCCCGCATCAAAGCCGGGACATGTCAGCTGTTTTGAACAGCTGACATGTGCCCGCAATAGCGGCGGGTGAAATCGCGATTCACCCGCCGCTATTAACTAGTTAAATGCCGCTGTCAAACGCAGACAGCGGCATTTAACTACCGCATCCGGCCGGGCGGCCGGAAATGACGTCATCGCCGACCCCCGTCACATGATCGGGGGTCGGCGATGTGTCAGGACAGTAACCATAGAGGTCCTTGAGACCTCTATGGTTACTGATCGCCGGTAGCTGTGAGCGCCACCCTGTGGATGGCGCTCACAGCACACCTGCATTTCTGCTGCATGGCAGCGATCTGATGATCGCTGTTATGTAGCAGCGGCGATCGTGCTGTGCCTGCTTCTAGCCTCCCATGGAGGCTATTGAAGCATGGCAAAAGTAAAAAAAAAAAAAGTAAAAAAAAATGTGAAAAAGAAAAAAAAAAAAAAATATAAAAGTTTAAATCACCCCCCTTTCGCCCCAATCAAAATAAATCAATAAAAAAAAATCAAATCTACACATTTGGTATCGCCACGTTCAGAACCGCACTATCTATCAATAAAAAAAAGCATTAACCTGATCGCTAAACGGCGTAACGAGAAAAAAAATCGAAATGCCAGAATTACGTTTTTTTGGTCGCCGCGACATTGCATTAAAATGCAATAACGGGCGATCAAAAGAACGTATCTGCACCGAAATGGAATCATTAAAAACGCCAGCTCAGCACGCAAAACAATAAGCCCTCAACCGACCCCAGATCATGAAAAATGGAGACACTACGAGTATCGGAAAATGGCGCAATTTTTTTTTTTTTTTTAGCAAAGTTTGGAATTTTTTATCACCACTTAGGTAAAAAATAACCTAGTCATGTTAGGTGTCTATGAACTCGTAATGACCTGGAGAATCATAATGGCAGGTCAGTTTTAGCATTTAGTGAACCTAGCAAAAAAGCCAAGCAAAAAACCAGTGTGGGATTGTACTTTTTTTGCAATTTCACCGCACTTGGAATTTTTTTCCCGTTTTCTAGTATACAACATGGTAAAACCAATGATGTCGTTCAAAAGTACAACTCGTCCCGCAAAAAATAAGCCCTCACATGGCCAAATTGACGGAAAAATAAAAAAGTTATGGCTCTGGGAAGGAGGGGAGTGAAAAACGTACACGGAAAAACGAAAAATCCCACGGTCATGAAGGAGTTAATAACTACCCTTTGTTTCCTATCCCTGAGCCAGCTCTTAACCGACTTACACATATTTTCCCCTATCCCCATTATTCTCATTTTCTCAGTTTCTTCATCCTCATCAGATGAGGAGTTTTATTTCGACAAGTGTTTGGACATGGAGCAGGCAAAGCATTGCTGCAGGGTAAAAGATTCCACTCCCATAGTAAACAGTGACCATATTTCTGGAAAATTTTTCACTTGCTCTCAAAGAAGTAGAAGAGTTCAATCGTTCATCAAAACTGACTGTACGAGGCAATTCCTTTATACCCTGAAATTGTTAGAGATGTTGCCCATGTGGTTACTGCTTTGCCACCAATCCCAGTTAGTGTAGAGAGGTTGTTCTCTAGCCTTAAAATAATTAGATCAGATTTGAGGATCTATGAAGTAGGATCTGATGAGGCGATACTATTTCGCAAAGCAAATTCATAGACTGCACAAATGTTATTCAGTACGTTTTGATTGAAAACTGTTTTCCCACTTACTGCACAGTGTATAATAAATTGTAAATATGCAAACATTTTTTGTTTTTAAAGTTGTATTCCAATAAATATATTTTATGTTCTATCTAAATAGCTTGATTATTGTATCATAATAAAGATTAAAAGTCTGATGTTACCATTCTACTACAGTAAATTTATCACTTAAACTTAAACATGAGCCATGTGTGAGGGAGTCAGAGTCGTGGAAATTGAGTCGTCGGAGGCTTGGCTTACTGACTCCACAGCCCTGGTTTTCACACCAGTTTTGGACAGCGCAACCAACATTGACGCAGCTGTTGAAGAATCAGGGTGTGGCTATGCCTGTGTCATATTCATCAATATTGGTGGTGGTGTTTACGCTAGAAATATTGCTCTGGAGTACTATTTCTGATTAAGGGCAAAACTCTGCATGAATTCTGCATGCATGATAAATTAATGAATTCATTGTGTGTGGGACTCAAGGAATTTGGCACATCTCATTCCTGCACGCCCTTAATGAAGATTGGATTATGAAAAGACAGTCTTAATGGATTCACAAAGTCTTTAGTCATTGCTGTTTCCATGAGTAATACATTGTTTCTTTTTTAATTTGTAATTTTTATGGGCTCTACAAGTAGGCTTAGTTAATAATGTAAAACAACCTAAAGACATGCCTACAAAGTATCCTGTGAACCACGTCCCATTGAAAAAGACCAAAATAACTACCACTAAATAAAAAAAATATATATATCGGTTTCTCTGGAATGCATGGCAGATAGAGACTGGAATAAAAAAAAACTAAACAGTCACTCTTGACTTGGTGACAGGACTTCTTCTAAACATCCCGTTCTACCACCAGCTGAGCACTCCATCAGGGGTTCACTTTGAATAGGCAACAAGTAAAAACAGTATCCAGATTTTCTGCCAGAGTAGCCATTCACATATAAGTGAAAAATATATAACGTTATTCTCTGCTTGCCAAGCTTTCCCTCAGTGTTGTTCTTTTTGGCAGAACAGTGAAATGTGGTACACTGCATAATTGGCACCAGCTAAAAAGGAAACACGCATATTACTTACTGGTAATGTGTTTTTTAGGAACCCATGACAGCACCAATGAGAGAGGGGATCTGCCCTTTAAGGATAGGAAACCTTCAAGATAAAAAGGGCGGCCCCTCTCTCCGCATCAGTGGATTACAGAGCATAGGAGGACCTCGGAGTTCGTGTACACATACAGTATCTAGTACACATCTATATACATTTATACAAACTATTTCTTACCACGATCACAAGTGGTGTACTACCGTATATACAATAACCTACCAACTGGAAGGTAATGAGCTTAGTAACGGGAGGGAATATAAGGGTGCAGTCATGGGTTCCGAAAAACAGTAATTAGACTTACTGGTAATTGTATTTCCAGGAATCCATCCTGACAGCACACTGGAGGACGTCCTTCTTATCCATGATGGGACAGGAAACACGAGAGGTTAAAAGGACCCTCCCCCTACCACCCTTCAGTGTTTTTCCAAAGTAACACATCTGGATGGATGCAAACACAAGTTTTATTACAACAAAATAATGAATCATACAAATGTTACATCACATAAGTATAAAGATCAGACAATAGGGAGGGAACTAACAGTGCTGTCAGGATGGATTCCTGGAAATACAATTACCAGTAAGTCTAATTACTGTTTTCCAGGTCACCACCTGACAGCACACTGGAGAAATACCAAAGGAGAATGGTATTTAGGGTGGGACCACTGCTTGAAGTACCTTTCTACCAAAGGCCAACTGAGGCGAAACTACATCTAGTTTATAGTGTTTAGAAAAGGTACTAAGATTAGACCATGATGCCGCTCTACAGATCTGGTCTGCCGTAGCCCCCCCTTTCTCCGCCCATGATGTGGCCATGGCCCTAGATGAGTGGGCTTTAAGATTAACCGGGGAATTTAGACCTTTAGCTTTGTAGGCTAAATCAATTGTAGACTTTATCCACCGTGCGATAGTCGCTTTAGACGCTTTTTTCCCTTTATTTGAACCCCTGAACTGAACGAACAAGTTATTGTCCTGTCTCCAGGGTCTAGATAGATCAAGGTATCTGAGTACTGACTCTCTTACATCAAGGTTATGAAAAAATCTTTCTTTTTGATTTTTAGGGAATTGGCAAAAAGATGGTAAAACAATCTCCTGATTCATATTAGTATCAGAAACGACTTTAGGGAGAAAGGCCGGATCAAGCCTTAGTACTATTTTATCATCAAAGATCTGTAAATACGGGTTCTGTACCGAAAGAGCCTGTAGTTCCCCCAATCTTTTTGCCGATGTGATCGCAACTAAAAACGCGGTTTTAAGAGAGAGTTTGTTAATGTCTATGTCTCCCGTTATATCCCAGGACTGATCACACAGAAAATTCAGGACCAGATTAAGATCCCACGGCGGGACTGGTTTCCTAATGAATGGCCTTAGCCTCTGGACTGCTCTAGAGAATCGACTAATCCAGGGGTGGGTAGATAACGAAAAATCAAAGAATACACTTAGGGCCGCTATCTGGACTCTTAATGTACTTGGTCTAAGGCCTTTTTGAAAACCTGACTGCAAGAAGTCAAGAATTTTTGGGATATCTGGATGGTCAGTATCAACTGTCATCTTCCCACAGAATCCACAGAATGTTTTCCATATTTTTGTGTAGATGGCAGATGTCACCGGCTTTCTGCTGGCTTGAAGGGTAGAAATGACGTCATCTGAAAGACCTTTTGCCCTCAAGACCTTCCGTTCAGGATCCAAGCTGCCAACTGAAGCGCTCCTGGGTTCTGGTGTAGTACTGGACCTTGTAGAAGAAGATCCTTTCTCTCTGGTAACAGGAGGGGTTCTTCCACTGATAATCTTCTTAACATTGGAAACCAACTTCGTTTCGCCAGTGAGGAGCTATGAGGATGACTTTGGCCCCGTCCTCGCAGATTTTCCTGAGTATTCTTGGAATCAAGGCCAGAGGTGGAAACGCATACAGAAGACCGTCGTTCCAGGGTTGTGACAGGGCATCGATCGCGGCTGGGCTCTCCCAGGGATTTAGGGAGTAAAAGGTTTTGACCTTTGCGTTTTGCTTTGTAGCAAATAGATCCACAGTCGGCTTCCCCCAACGATGACAAAGATCCCTGAATACTTCGGCGTTTAGTTCCCACTCTGTAGGGGATACACTTTTCCTGCTCAGGAAATCCGCCAACCGGTTCTTGGATCCCTCCAGATGTACAGCCGAGATTGACCGCACCGACTTCTCTGCCCACTTGAAGATCTGTTCCGCCAGATCTTGTAATGCCAGATGTCTTGGGCCCCCCTGATGTCGAAGGAAGGCTACGGTCGTCGTATTGTCCGAGAAGATTTTTACATGCTTGTTCTTCAGCAAATGTTGTGCCGCCGTTAAGACCTTCCAAACCGCATGCAACTCTCTGTGGTTTGATGATTTCTTGCTGTCCTTCCTTTCCCAACGACCTTGGAAATATCTTCCCAGGACATGACCTCCCCAACCTTCCTGGCTTGCGTCTGTCGTGACTGACACACTCGGGGTTTGAAGCCATGGTACTCCCAGCCGGAGATTTTTGGAGAGAGTCCACCACACCAGAGACCTCTTGATCTGAAAAGAGAGATTCAGTCTTTGATTTAAAGAATTTTGCCTTCTGTTCCAGCTCCTCAGCACTCCCTGCTGAAGCTGCCGGGAATGAAACTGGCTCCATCTCACGCAAGGGATGCAGGCCGTCATTAATCCCAGGATTATCATCCCGTCTCTGATCGTATTTCGGCCTCGGGAGAAATGATGGACCTTTTTTACTATTCCCTTTAGCCTGTCTTCCGGAAGGTAGGACATCCTTGTTTCTGAGTCGAGCATGACTCCTAGGAATTTTATTCTGGATTTCGGTATTAAATCTGACTTCTTCCAATTTATGATCCAACCGAGCCTCTCTAGAGTGGAGATGAGGAACTGACAGTTGATTCTGAGCTGGTTTACTGACTCTGCTGCTACCAAAAAGTCGTCCAGATAAGGGATTACCATCAAATCCTGATTTCTCAGATATGCGACTACTTCTACCATAAGTTTCGTAAAAATCCTGGGAGCCGACGCCAGGCCGAAGGGGAGACAACGAAATTGAAAGTGATAGATCTTCCCTTCCATGTTTACCGCGAACCTCAGGAATTTTTGATGGTTTAAGTAAATGGGAACATGGTAATATGCACTTTTTAGGTCTAGAGTGCACATCACCATACCCCTTCCCAACAGAGGAATGGTAGACCGAATTGACTCCATTTTGAATCTTTTGTATACCACCCAGTTGTTTAGGTGCTTCAGATTTATTATTGTTCTCGACTCTCCCGATGGTTTTGTTATCGAGAAGAGATTCGAGTAATGACCTCTGTACTCTTCTTGAGAGGGGACCGGAACAATTGCCGCCATTTTTAAGAGGTCCTGTATATCCGACCACATGGGGGATGACGATTTTAGATGTGTGCTGGACACTAGAAATCTTTCGGGTGGAAGGGAGGAAAATTCGATTTTGTACCCCTGGGACACCACCTGTAACACCCAAGGACTCGTTGTTATTTCCCTCCAACCTTCTAGGAATCCGGCTAGACGACCCCCTACTCTGATGGCGTCATTTTCTATGGTAGCTAGACCTCTGACCTGAGTAACTCGAGTCTTTGGTTTTGGGTCTACTGTCTCCCCCTTTCTGGTAGCTCCATCTACCTTGCTTCCCTTTACCCCTGTAATCCTGTTTCTGATTATAGCGGGGTCTCCGAAAGGGCTGGAATTTTTTAGGCTTTTCTTCGGGGAACCCCTTTTTTACATCTGAGGCTTTCTCTAAGATATCGTCGAGGACCGGTCCGAAGACCCTGCCCCCAGAGAAGGGTATGGAACATAATTTATTTTTGGAGTGCATATCACCCGACCAGCTTTTGAGCCAAATAGCTCTTCGGGCCGCATTAGAGAGAGATTGACCTCTAGCCGCAAATCTAACCGTTTCCGCGGATGCGTCTGCCAAAAAAGCGGTTGCCAATTTTAACAGAGGCAGATTTTTTAGGATAGTATCTCTAGGAGTTTTGGCTATTAATTGATCCTGAAGATCATTTAGCCACAGGTCCATGGAGCGAGCTACTGATGTTGCTGCGATATTAGCTCCGATAACCGCCGAAGAACTCTCCCAGGCCCGTTTCAAAAGTCCATCTGCCTTTCTGTCCATGGGCTCTTTTAAATTGGAAGAGTCCTCAAAGGGGATTGAGGTTCTTTTAGACACTTTAGCCAATGGAATGTCTATTTTAGGAATATCGACCCATTCCTTAACTTCCTCCGGGTCAAACGGCAGGCGGAGACGGAAATCTTTAGGGATAGTCAATCTCTTCTCCGCCTCTTCCCATTCCTCCAGAATCATGGCTCTGATATGGGAATTTACTGGAAACACCTTCGCAGTCTGTGAGCGCAGGCCACCAAACATTTCATCTTGAACCGAACAAGATGGTTGTGGATCCTCTATCTGCATAGTATGCCGCACAGCCTCCAACAGTTCTCCTGTGTCTACTGCTGAGAATAAGTATTTTCTCCCTCTCTCTGGAGGGTCTCTGCTCTCCTCTTCCTCCTCTATATCCGATACAACAGATAACGAGTCTTCCGAGGAGTAATCAACCCTCTGCCTTTTGCTCGGTCTCTCAGAAGGTGAGGCTTGAGGTAGTACCAGACCTGATACAGAAGCCTGGACCTCCTCTCTTATCATGGCTCTCATATTTGACATAAGAGAAGCCTGCTCCTCTCCTATGATTTTGCAGGTGCATGCTTCACATAGGGGTTTCTGCCAGGTATCTTTCAGCTTGGCTGCACAAATAGGACATTTCCTGCTTTTGCCCAGCTTCTTTAACGATTTTTCTGGTAATGAGGCCGCCTATAGAAAAATAAACTCTAGCAAATGCTCCGGGTTTTTTTTTTTTTTTTTTTTTTAGTATCCATAATACCGGCCCTGCTCTACTTACTGGCGCTGTGGACTCCTGCCCTTCTCTAGCTGCGTCCTCCATGATGCACCGGAGAACGCTTACTGCACATACCTTATATTTCTGTTCATCTGTTCATCTGTACCGCGCTCCTGCGCTCACTACCGCTTCCTGTTTCGGAGACGCCGCCCGCCCCCCTCAGCCGCAAACCGGAAGTGACGCGCGGCCGGAAAGAGAGGATGGTGTAGCGAGAATTTCCTTCCCCCATGCCGGCCGCATGGAGACGCCGACATCTGCAGAGGCTACCGGCAGGATCGCATACACCAGGGGGCGTGACGGAAGGATCGAGAGCCCCCGGCAGGGGGAAGCGATCCTCATACCAGGAGCAGCGCTACACTGGTAGGCAGAGGGACCCTCGGGCGGGTGTCAGCCAGCGGGTGCCTCATGGAGGGAAGGGTGAGGCAAAGCCCCCCCGATCCACATCCCCCCGCACAGAACGGTAGCTTCCTCTCGCCGTTCCTATCCATAATGGGACAGGAAAAACACTGAAGGGTGGTAGGGGGAGGGTCCTTTTAACCTCTCGTGTTTCCTGTCCCATCATGGATAAGAAGGACGTCCTCCAGTGTGCTGTCAGGTGGTGACCTGGAAAAACATATTACCAGTAAGTAATATACATGTTTTTCTGTCAACCATGACAGCACCAACGAGAGAAGTACTCATACATTAGGGAGGGGCCACAGCCTGTAGAACTCTCTTCCCAAAACATGAGATCAGAAGAGGCAGGTAGATCTAGCCTATAGTGGCTATAAAAGGTAGAAGGTGATGACCATGAAGATGCCTTACAGATCTGCTCAATGGACACGTCTGCTCTTTCTGCCCAAGACGTTACAGTGGACTTTCAGGTCGTCAGGGGCTAGTCTTCCTGCATCTGTATAGGCCAACTTGATGGCCTCTCTTAGCCACCTGGATATGGTACCCTTTGAGGCTCTCATTCCTTTGCTAGAGCCCTGAAAAGAGATAAAAAGAGCCCTATCCTTCCTCCAAGGCTTTTCTTGCTGTTAAATAGTCAAGAAGGCACCTCCTAACATCTAAGGTGTGAAACTTCTCTTCTTTACTATCCTTGAGGTCAGGACAGAAGGACGGCCGAGTTATCTCCTGTGACCTATAGAATTTGGATACTACTTTCGGTAGATAAGCTGGGTCAGGTCTTAAGACTATTCTATCATCCATAACCAGGGTAAAGGGAAGGTCTGCCAACAAAGCCTGTATAAACTGTTACCAAGGGAGATTGTGGACTGTACCCGTGTTGCCAGACAATTCCAATGCAAAATATGGTTAAAGGATAAAGGTGGTTTATTCTACGTGTTTCAAGGTCTATATGACTTCTTCTGGAAATACCACAAAGACTGTCTTTGTGGTATTTCCTGAAGAAGTCATGTAGACTTTGCAATAAGAATAAACCACCTTTATCCTTTAACCATATTTTGCATTGGAATTGTCTGGCAGCACAGATACAGTCCACAATCTCCCTTGGTAACAATTTAACTATGTTGTTGTCGAACCGTGGATCTGCAGCAGCTGACATACATGACTTGTCGTTACACCACCAGGTGAGAAGTTTTTAGCCAAAAACGCACATTGTAATACATGGATAAGACCCTATTTGCGCTCCTTGATTTACTACAGTTTGCACTACTAACAAAGCCTGTATATCACTCACCCTGCGGGCTGATGTTGGGCCAAAAATAGTAAAGTTTTTAGGGTGATCAATTTTATGGACCCTGAACTTAGAGGTTCAAAGGGGGCTTCTATTAACACATTTAGAACCAAATTTAAATCCCATGGAGGTGTTTTAGCTGCCGGGACCGGTCTGGATCTAACACACAAGTTAACAAACCTAATCACCCACTGATTACTCATGAGGTTGTAATTGTGTAACGCACCAAGGGCCGAAATCTGGACTTTTAAAGGTCCTGACTGCCAGGCCTTGCTCATGCCTTCTTTGAAGGAACGCCAGGATTTCTTTTAGGGGCACCCTTCCCCCAAATATACTCCCTGTAGATGACAGGATCTTTTCCAAAGTCCTACCATAAATCCTCATAGTGATTGATTTCCTACTACTAAATAAGGTAGGGACCAGGTTAGGAGAGAACCCTTATTTTCTAGCACTGACCTCTCAAGCTCCAGGCTGTTAAGTGCAGCCCAATCACCTGAGGATGGAATATGGGTCCTTGAGCTAGAAGGTGTGAAATCTCTGGAAGGTTCCCTTCCCATGGTTCCCTGACTGACATGTTCCTCAGCTAAAAGAACCAAGGCCTCTTGGGCCAGAAGGGAGCTAGGAGAACCACCCTCGCCCCATCCTCTGATCTTTCTTAGTACGGCTGGAATCAGACAAACTGGTGGAAAGGTGTAGGGAAGAGTGATGTCCCATCTGATCTGAAAAGCTCCACCACCTGAGGGTTTCCTTTTGGGTCCAAGGAGCAGAATTTCTTTAACTTGCTGTTCTACCAGGTTGCAAAAATGTCGATCTGCATACACTCCCATCTGGTCACAATCTGAATCCTGAGTTCTTGATGTTTTCCTCTGAGAGGCTGAAAATCCGCTTTGTAATCTGCATTAGGCATCAGGAACGTGTGCCCCCCCTTGATGATTTAGGTATGTAACTGTGACCTGGTTGTCCAAAAATACCTTTACATGGTGGCCTTGTAGGAAGGATAGAAGACTGTGCAGTGGATTCTCTACTGCTAGAAGTATATGTTTAAGCTCTCTCTTTCTACCGGTTCTCGTATTGATGTAGAGAGCAGACTGATTAACTTTTCCCTCTTCTGATCTTGTAAATGACACTCCTGTCGGTCCGAGTCCAGTTAGAGTCCCAGGAAGATCTGTGTCCTTTGTGGGTCTAACCTTGATTTTTCTAGGTTTAAACACCAACTTAAGTTTTTCAAGATGGTGGATCTCTCTTTCACCTGACTCTGGCTATGACTGAAGGAATGACCCACTGTTAGGAAGTTGTCTAAGTATGGGATGACTAGCCTGTTTTCTTCCCTGACGTGAGAAGTAACTTCCGCTATTCGTTTCGTGAACACACAAGGAGCTACTGCCAGGCCAAAGGGAAGGTCTCTGTATTGAAAGTGCCTTCTGATGCACCCATAGTTACAGCCACTCAGAAATATTTGGAATGTTGAGTGTATTGGCACGTGGCAATATGTGTCTCTTAGGTCTAGGACGTCCATATAACAACCAGGAAAGAGCAACTGTACCGCTGATTTTATTGACTATCTTGAACCTGGGAATTTTCAAGAACTTGTTCAAGCCTTTCAGGTTGAAAATTGTCCTGCATGAGCCTTCTGGCTTCTTTATCAGAAACAAGGAGAATAAAATCTTTTTCATTTCTTCTCCTGGAGGAACTTCCTGCAAAACGTTCTTTTCTAGGAGGCTCAGTATATGTTTCCAGAGCTTTTTGTTCCGACACGGATGTTTGTGAAGCAGTCATGAGAAACCTCTCTGGTTTAAGGAACGTCAGCCTCAATCCTGATCTTATCAGACTGGGCACCCAAGTGCTGAAGGAAATCTTCGCCCAGACTGGAAGGAAGAAAAAAAAAAAAAAAAAGTTTGTTCCACCTGGGTTACAAAGTCATTTAGAGGGTTTTCTACTGTTCTGGGAAGAACCACCAAACAAAAATTCCTTGCCTTTCGTGGGCCCACCTATTGTGTTGTGTGGCCAGTCTCCTTTTGTTGAATTTCTCCCTCTGAAAGGACTGCTTTAAGGACGAGAAAGGAGGTTTTGGAAACCCCTTTTTATTTGCTTTTTCCAGGATGTCATCCAAAGCTGTGCTGAATAAATACTGTCCTTCACAGAGGAGAGAGCACAGTTTCACTTTCACTTGTAAGTCCCCCGGGCAGCACTTCAACCAGACTGCTCTCCGAACTGCATTAGATAGCACGGCATATCTTGCAGCTAGTTTGGCTGAGGCGTCCGATAGGAAGGCTGCCACCCCCTTGACTACAGGGAGTGTGGCCAAAATGGAGTCTCTGAGCGAATCTTCCCTCAGCTGGTCTTCCAACCTACCAAGGCAGATCATAAGGGATCTAGTTGTACAGCTTGCTGCAATAGCCTGCCTTAGTGCACCCGCCGACAACTCCCAGGAACCCTTGAGACAAGTATCAACCTTTCTATCAAGGGGGTTTCTTAGTAAGCCTGCATCCTAAAAGGGAAGGGATGACCTTTTCGAGTTTTTGGATATAGCGACATCCAATTTCAGGGATTTACTCCAGGATGTCGTTGCCTCTTCAACAAAAAGGTACGGCATTTCCTTTTAAAGGAGGATGGCAAAGAACCCTTTTTCTCTGGCCTCAACAATTCTCTATTAATGAGATCAAGCACTTTCTCATTAATAGGGAAGGATCTATGTTTATTCAGGTCCAAAGTGCCAAATATTACGTCCTGGACTGATTTTTTTGGCCTTTTGGTCACCAAGACCCATTGTGGACCTCACGGTATTAACTAAATTGTCTACTTCCTCAAGGGTGAAACAATAACCCACTTCTGAGTCACTTTCCGATGAGGATGACCAAGAAGAATCCTCTTAAACCCTTCACCTGTGTCTATAGCTGATGACGTGGGAGATCTTTCAGCCCTGTCTCTGTGGGGTGCTTCGTCTGAGTGGGACAGGGATCTTAGCGAATTCTCTACCTCCGTCCTGATGAGCATTTTTAAGCTGGAAGAGAAACATGATTGGCACATTTTATAGGGCCATACACTAGATAATCCGTGACCGCACAGAGCACAAGCCCTGGGCTTTGGGGTTTTTTTCAGTGCATTTTCTAGGGGATTCCAAGCCAGAGAAACAAGAGGACAGAGAGGGAGAGAAGGAGAGAGATTTTCATTATTAAAATGACATTCTTGTAGCTCACTCACCAGTCAGAGGAATTGAAGGGTACCGGAACAGGAGGCAGAACGTCGTCCGAGATGTCTCCCCTAGAGACTGTGGAATCCGCCATTCTGTTAGAGCTCTCCCGATTTGTCCTGGAGTCCTTGGACCTGCGTACCCCACTTGAGCGTCCGGTACTTCTATACTGGTGTGGTCGCTCTTGGGGACTCTGACGCCTATGTCGCTGTGGCTACTCTGGCTCCAAGTGCTGCTGTAGCTGCAGCACCTGCTGCTGCCGCTGTGGAGAGGGCTGCTGTGCATTCCTGCATGCACTAGTGCCCCTGTCTAACCGGTGATCCACCCTTAAGTAATATACTCCAGGGGATCTGCTGGCCGGCTTGCTCGTGCAGCTTCCGATACCCACCCCGGAAGTGCTCCGAGTGAAAGGTCCCGGCCGCATCATCAGAGCGTGACTTCTGGCTGTGCTCTGTAACCGCGCCGGAACGCGTGGTTGCAGTCTTACCATGCGATTATGGCACCGCACACCTCCGCCCTTCCAACAGACGGGACACAGGTAGCGCTTCCAGCACTCCCGGAACCGGCCGCAGCAGAGACTGTGCCCTGCCCTAACCAACTAGTCCAGGTCTGTGAACTTGTTTTCTTTTCTCCAACCTTCTGCCACCGCGCAGGACTGTATATTCCCCCGTCAAGGACAGGAAACAACTGATGCGACGAGAGGAGCTGCCTTTTTATCTTGAAGGTTTCCTGTCCTTGAAGGGCGGATCTCCTCTCTAGTTGGTGCTGTCATGGGTGACAGAAAAAAAATACCACTGGAAAGGAGATCAAAAGTTTGGTAACAAATAAAAAGTAATGATATGATGTTGTCCTGCATTGCATTGTGTCTGTCCGCAAGTGGATGGTTCCCCAAAAATTGGATATACGAGGCTAGAGATATATACAACATATTGCAATTATATGTATTGTACAAGAAGTGGACAGCGTAAGATGCCAATAACTGCACAGAGGATTGGATCAATTTTTACATCACAAAAAAAAAAAAAAACAGGAACCAAAACTGCAATAACACTTGTAGACAAACACTAAATCACTGTTGATAAGGAAGAACACAACAATTGACAGACATGACAAAATGAGGATAAAAATGGTCACATACCCAATTGAGTGCTCAAATCTATTGTGGGAAGCTCCTGGGAACACATAGTAGCTGCCACCAAGCTGTTTAATGTATCGCAGACGCTGGAACTGAGGAGTGTCTATAATGTGAATTAACAAGGGATGTAATTCAATATGTCCATGTATTGGATCATTGAAGACCTAGAAAATAAAAACATACAAAAATGATTCAAATCTTTCATGTTTGTGTCTCTTCCAGTGTGAGATCTGTAAGATGAGAGTCTTAATTTGGCCACAGTACAGCCATTGGCATTTCCCCTGATGCCACCTTAAACATAAATGGTTACTTCAATGGGGAGAGGGTAATAAGTCCCTGACACCTTCCATTATTTTCGGTGGGAACAAAGGATTAAGTAAATTTAAATCCAACATGCCAGGTCTCTTGAAAGCTCTGTCAGTGTATAGAGCAGGTAGGATGGCCCCTAGAGACATTAGTTTATGACCAGATCAGTGGTTGGGTTAAGCATTGTCTAACTGTACGGGCATATTGAAAATTAGGAGTAAGGACACAAGAATCTTATCTTATGATGTATGTGAGCAAGTCTTAAGTTTCTCAATACAGGCAGACACAGTCTTCCGGCACAGATCTGTAGAGTCTGATATTTTACAGTGGGGATTCCAGAACACAATTATCAGTCATGCAAATGTCTGCCACAAGTTACTGCTGGGAATTCTACAGTCTTTTCTACCAAGAGAGTCCTGTACATGGCACAATAATCAATGTATTAGAGTCCTGAAGCTTCCTAGAGGTTTGGAATTACCAGTTTCATCTCAGGTTAATGGAGAGTTACAAATAAACTACTACATGGAACAGGCCATTTACTCAGTTAACCCCTTTCTGCCAGCTGACAGAATAGTACGTCAGCTGGCAGATCCCCTGCTTTAATGTGGGCTCCGGCGCTGAGCCCACCTTAAAGCCGCGACATGTCAGCTGTTTTGTACAGCTGACATGTGCGCGCAATGAGCGCGAGCGGAATCGCGATCCGCCCGCGCCCATTAACTAGTTAAATGCCGCCGTCAAGCGCTGACAGCGGCATTTAACTAGCGCTCCCGGCCGCGTGGCCGGGGGTGCTCGCACTGCTGACCCCCGTCACATGATCGGGGGTCAGCAGTCCATCGCCATAACAACCAGAGGTCTCCTTGAGACCTCTATGGTTGTTGATGGCCGAATGCTTTGAGCGCCACCCTGTGGTCGGCGCTCAAAGTACACGACCATTTCTGCTACATAGAGGTGATCTGTATTTCACCTCGATGTAGCAGAGCCGATCGAGTTGTGCATGCTTCTAGCCTCCTATGGAGTCTATTGAAGCATGCAAAAATTAAGAAAAAAAAGTGTTTAAAAATATTAAAAAAATAAAAAAAATATAAAAGTTCAAATCACCCCCCTTTCTCCCCAATCAAAATAAAATAATAATAAAAAAAAAATCGAACCTACACGTATTTGGTATCGCCACGTTCAGAATCGCCCGATCTATCAATAAAAACAAAGGATTAACCTGACCGCTAAATGGCGTAGCGAGAAAAAAAATCAAAACGCCAAAATTACGTTTTTTGGTCGCCGCGACATTGCATTAAAATGTAATAACGGGCGATCAAAAGAACGTATCTACACCAAAATGGTATCATTAAAAACGCCAGCTCGGCACGCAAAAAATAAGCCCTCACCTGACCCCAGATCATGAAAATTGGAGACGCTACGAGTATCGGAAAATCGCACAATTTTTATTTATTTTTTTTTTTTTTTAGCAAACGTTGGAATTTTTTTTCACCACTTAGATAAAAAATAACCTAGACATGTTAGGTGTCTAAGAACTCGTAATGACCTGGAGAATCATAATGGCAGGTCAGTTTTAGCATTTGGTGAACCTAGCAAAATAGCCAATCAAAAAACAAGTGTGAGATTGCACTTTTTTTGCAATTTCATCACACTTGGAATTTTTTTCCCGTTTTCTGTTACACGGCATGGAAAAACCAATGGTATCGTTCAAAAGTACATCTCGTCCCGCAAAAAATAAGCCCTCACATGGCCATATTGATGGAAAAATAAAAAAGTTATGGCTCTGGGAAGGAGGGGAGCGAAAAACGAAAACGAAAAAAGCTCCGGGGCTGAAGGGGTTAAAGAGCATAAATGGGTGGAAAGAAGACTGCAGGATATGGATATGTGCTGGGAGATATGGAATGATAAAAAAGGATTAATAATAAATGTACTATTATCATTTTCTGTGCAGAAATACATGAATATATATATATATATATATATATACACACACACATATATATACATTATGTATATATATATATATATATATATATATATATATATATATATATATATATATATATATATATTTTACACACACACACACACACACGAGTCATAATCATAATGGTTGCGATAGTGACGATATCATAAAGGTTGCCATGGAGTCAATGATGTCATAATGGTTGCCATGGCAACACTGATATCATAAAGGTTGCCATGGCAACGATGATGTCACGAAGGTTGCCATGGCGAAGATGTCATGATGGTTGCCTTGGCGATGATGATGTCATAATAGGTTGTAATGGTGACGGTTATATCATAATGTTTGACATGGTGACGATGTCGTAATAGGTTGCCACGGCGAAGATGATGTCATAATGGGAATGGAACTATGGGATGGAGGATATGTATGATGGGAATATGGGCACGGGACTATGGGATGAGGATGTGTATGATCGGTATATGGGCACGTGAATATGGGATGGAGGATAATCATTATAAATTTGTTATAACTAACCACAGTTATTTACTATGCCCAGGCAACGCCGGACTCTTCAGCTAGTTTATATATACTGTACATAAAAAAAACACACACTTTACTCATTGTTCTTTTTTCCGCTGTCAAGTAGAAAGGTAAAATGAGCAATTGTAAGTACACCGTGCTATATAATATGATGATTGCAACATATTAACCCTGTTGGTCCACATGACCAGAAATGAAATTTGAGACCCTGCAGATTATCATGCGGATCTGAAACTTGTGATTAATTGACTTTTCCTCATTTGAGGGGTTCCTAGGGTACCGTCACACAGTGAAATTTCCATCGCTGCGACGGCACGATCCGTGACGTCGCAGCGTCGTATGAAGATCGCTCCAGCGTCGTAGACTGCGGTCACACTTTTCAATCACGGCGCTGGAGCGATGCCGAAGTCCCCGAGTAACCAGGGTAAACATCGGGTTACTAAGCGCAGGGCCGCGCTTAGTAACCCGATGTTTACCCTGGTTACCAGCGTTAACGTAAAAAAAACAAACAGTACATACTTACATTCCGGTGTCTGTCCTCCGGCGTTCTGCTTCTCTCCACTGTGTAAGCACCATAGCCGGAAAGCAGAGCGGTGACGTCACCGCGTCACCGCTGTGCTCGCTTTCCGGCCGGCAGGCGCTCACACAGTGCAGAGAAGCTGAGACGCCGGGGACAGACACCGGAATGTAAGTATGTACTGTTTTTTTTTTTTTACGTTAACGCTGGTAACCAGGGTAAACATCGGGTTACTAAGCGCGGCCCTGCGCTTAGTTACCCGATGTTTACCCTGGTTACAAGCGAAGACATCGCTGGATCGCTGTCACACACAACGATCCAGCGATGTCAGCGGGTGATCAAGCGACGAAAGAAAGTTCCAAACGATCTGCTACGACGTACGATTCTCAGCGTGATGTCTGATCGCAGTAGCGTGTCAGACACAGCGATATCGTAACGATATCGCTAGAACGTCACGAATCGTGCCGTCGTAGCGATGGAAATTTCACTGTGTGACGGTACCCTTACTATGAGTTGTTTTTTTTTTGTTTACATTTTGCTACACTTGTACTGTTTGGGTCAATATGACCCGATAACAGTTTATACTGTTCAACAGGTCACTAATTAATTCTGCCAGCAAATTTTTCTTGTTTTCCTGTGTACTTCATCTCATCATTCAAAAGGGAGGAGGTTTCACTGTTCTTATAATTTCCAAATTTGGCTAAAGATATTTCAAAAATGTCTATTGACTGATGCCGAATTGGAAGAGCTTGTCAACGCCTCTGATTCAGAAGATGATATCCCACAGGAAAATGTGTCCGAAGAGGAGGACCACATGAGCGACGGGGAAAGCAATGCTGAAAATTCTGATTCTGAAGTGGACTATGAAGAGGAACATGATACTCAGACAACTAGTTGGATGCAAGAAATCCATTCTAAAAACAAGGATGTAATTTGGAACTTGAGCCTAGTCATGCTGGTAGATTGTCCTCTGAAAATATCATAAAAGCTACTCCTGGTCCTACTATCTACGCTATATCAAGAATATCTTATATAGAATCAGCATTCGTTTTGTTCCTAAATATGACTATCCTAAATATTATAATACAAATGACAAACATTGAGGGACAACGAGTTTATGGTGATAAATGGAACAAATTAGATTTGACAGTCCTAAATGCTTATATTGGTTTACTTCTTTTAGCAGGAATATACAAATCTTATGGTGAATCAACTAAAGGTTTGTAGAATTCCGAAACCGGTTGCCACATATTTAGACCTACAATGTCTCTTGAAAGGTTTCATGAGATTTCTAGAGCACTGAGGTTTGATAATAAAACAGATTGAAATGAAAGAAGAGCTAAAGATAAACTAGCCCCTATTAGAAATGTTTGGAATAAATGAGTAGAGATTCTACCAAAATTATATAATATTGGTGAAGCTGTAACTCTCGATGAACAACTGGTGGCATTCCGAGGTAGGTGCACGTTCAGACAATACATGCCGAGTAAGTCTTCTTTCACACTTCCGTCTTCCAAATCTGCACAGGATCCGTCAAGACGTTGAAATGACAGATCCTGTGCAAATTGTGGAAAACGTGTGCAATGTCTTTCTGACGGACCCGTCAAGCATATGTGCACCTGTTGTGTATGCATCTTCGCAGCAGTTTTCCGCTGCGAAAACGCACACACACACAACACAAACCAGGTTAAAAAATAAATAAATAAAAAACAAACAAAAAAAAAACTGCAGTATTCTCACCTACCGGCGTCAATAGCAGCATCAATAGTAAAAAGAGAGCAAGCAAGAGAATTCCCCTGACGGAAAATTCTTCCACGCATGCTGTCTTTGAAAAGACGGGACCCGTCGCTGGATTCCTGCTTTTCAAAGTCAGCGATGAATCCTGCGCCCATAGGCTACTATTGTAGCCAGTGACGGGCAGCGCAAGATGCGTCGCTGACCGATTTTCCGACGTGCAGAAAAAACGTTCCTCTGAACGTTTTCTCTGCCCGATGGACTATTTTTTTATGCAGGATCCAGTGAAAGACGGATGAAACGGATGGCCATCCGTCACAATCTGTCGCTAGTACAAGTCTATGAGAAAATGCAGGATCCTGCATTCTCAAAAAATGACGGATTGTGACGGGAGCTGAAAGACAGAAGTGTGAAAGAGGCCTAAACTAGCAAAGTACTGCATCAAGATATGGACACTTTGTGACAGCAAAAGATCATATGTTGCAAATACTCAGTTGTATACAGGAAGAAACCCTGGAGAAAGCTGAAAAAAAAAAATCAGGGTATGAGAGTTGTTCTCAATTTGATTCAGACTAAAAGGACAAAATGTCTCATGTGACAACTTTTTCACATCCTGCCAACAGGGCCAGATGTTGCGAAAAAGACAACTTACCATGCTGGGTACTTTAAGGAAAAACAAGCCAGAACTGCCGCAAGGTATCCTTAGTAAAAGAGATGTGTATAGTTCCATTTTTACTATACTGGATTTACAACAGTTGTGTTTTACGTTCCCCCAAAAAATAAACGTAACTCTAATGAGCACAATGCACCATGACAATGCAATAAGTAATTGGGGAAGACAGAAAGCCGGACATGATATTAGATTATAATGTCACAAAAGGGGCAGTTGATACACTAGATCAAGCAATATCGTCATACACATGCAAACGCAAAACTAATCGTTGGCCAATGATAACATTTTTCCAACATTCTGGATGTTTCGGCATACAATGCATTTGTTTTATGGAGGATAACTGACCCCAACTGGAACGGAAAGAAGCTGCATAAAAGAAGAATTTTATTGAAGAATTAGGAAAATCCCTAGTTAGGCCGAAGCCAGAAAAGTAAACCCCAGAAGTGAAGGATCAGCAGCCATTGTGAAGAGTGTCCAGCAGCATGCTCAAGAAAGACTCCACGGCCTCCACCAGCACAGCTACCAGCCAAAAAGGAAGAGATGTAGCTTCTGTCCATCTTCTTGTGACAATAAAACAAATCTGACATGTGCTGGGTGTGCAAAGTATCTACCGTATATGCTATATGCTAAGTATAAGCAGAGACCCCTAATTTTGCCACAAAAAAACTGGGAAAACTTAATGACTCGAGTATAAGCCTAGGGTGGAAAATGCAGCAGCCACTGGTAAATGTCAAAAATACAAATAGATACCAATAAATCAAATTAATTGAGACATCAGTAGGCTAAGTGTTTTCGAATATCCATATTGAATCAGGAGCCCCTTATAATGTTCCAAACAGTTCAGGATAGGCCCCATAAGATTCTCCATATTAAAATATGCCCCATATAATGCTGCACAAATGCGGATTATGGCCACATAAGATGCTCTAATACAGACATTTGCCCCACAAGTTGTTGCTGAAATAAAAAAAAATAAAAAAACCACATACCTCTCATCGCTCAGGCCCCCGACACTTGCTTTATTCACCTGCTCCCCGTTCCACGACCGCCGCTGCGTCTTCCCCATCCTCTGCACTGACTGTCCAGGCAGAGGGTGGCGCGCACACTAATCGCGTCATCGCGCCCTCTGACTTGAGCGTCAGTGCAGAGGACGGGGAAGACGCAGCGGTGGCCGTGGAACGGGGAGCAGGTGAATATCGCGCACTGCGTTATACTCACCTGCTCCTGGCGCAGTGTCCCTGGTTCCTCGGCAGCTTCTTCCTGTAGTGAGCGGTCACATGGAACCGCTCATTACAGTAATGAATATGCGGCTCCACCCCTATGGGAGTGGAGTGGGGTCCATATTCATTACTGTAATGAGCGGTACCATGTGACCGCTCACTACAGGAAGAAGCTGCCGGCGCCGGGGAACCAGGGACTGCGCCAGGAGCAGGTGAGTATTATTACACAGCTGCTGCTCCACCTCCCCTGCCGACCCCTGGGTATGACTAGAGTATAAGCCGAGAGGGGCAATTTCAGCCTAAAAAAATGAAATTCTGGGCTTATACTCGAGTATATTCGGTATGTAAAGCACATGTGTTTTATTATTGTGTTCAATGTAAAAATGCATGAACATGTTCAATCTTTTTATAAGATAAAAAAGAAAAACTGAAGTTTATATTATTTTTCATTTGTTGTTTTATAAAAATATGCTAACAAAAAGTTATATTTAGTTAGATTTCATGTTATAGTAATAGAAATTTAAAGCATGTTTGTTATTTGTGTGCAGAATGCTATAAAGAAAACAATTGCAAACAGCCTGTGTAATCTTTTTCAGAAAAACATTAATAAAAATTAAGTTTTAATTTCATTTGTTTAAGATCAACCATGTTCACATACAGTTTAATAATGAAATAGGTATTCAAATAAAACACTTAGGGTACCGTCACACAGTGAAATTTCCATCGCTACGACGGTACGATTCGTGACGTTCTAGCGATATCGTTACGATATCGCAGTGTCTGACACGCAGCAGCGATCAGGGACCCTGCTGAGAATCGTACGTCGTAGCAGATCGTTTGGAACTTTCTTTCGTCGCTTGATCACCCGCTGACATCGCTGGATCGTTGTGTGTGACAGCGATCCAGCGATGTGTTCGCTTGTAACCAGGGTAAACATTGGGTAACTAAGCGCAGGGCCGCGCTTAGTAACCCGATGTTTACCCTGGTTACAAGCGTAAACGTAAAAAAAACAAACAGTACATACTTACATTCCGGTGTCTGTCCTCCGGCATCTCAGCTTCTCTGCACTGTGTGAGCGCCTGCCGGCCGGAAAGCGAGCACAGCGGTGACGCGGTGACGTCACCGCTCTGCTTTCCGGCTATGGCGCTCACAGTGGAGAGAAGCAGAACGCCGGGGGACAGACACCGGAATGTGAGTATGTACTGTTTGTTTTTTTTTACGTTTACGCTTGTAACCAGGGTAAACATCGGGTTACTAAGCGCGGCCCTGCGCTTAGTTACCCGATGTTTACCCTGGTTAAAAGCGAACACATCGCTGGATCGCTGTCACACACAGGTGTTGCCTGGAAAAAGCCCAGTCAGCTTATTTAGCTTCTTTCTAACTTTCTATCCAAACCACCAGTTTTACCCTTCTGTGAGGAGTGCCCTAGTAGATAGGAGCAAGGCTTCCCCTGGTGGACTGGAGTGTGAAGTGTGGTGTATGGTTTGTGATACCTGGTAGGAAGATCTCCTTTATTGCTATCAGACGTAATATCACTCCCCCTGGTGGAAGAATGACATCACTGCAACGACCAGGACGCTGGGGCGCTGCACTGTAGATAAGCCCCCGAAGTATCCTGAAAGATGATAAAAAGAGATTAGATTATACTCACCCAGGGGCGGTCCCGGTCCGGTTCTGGTCTGATCGGTGTCGTGGGCCTCCCATCTTCTTACGATAACGTCCTCTTGTTGTATTCACGCTGCGGCTCCGGCTGCAGTGCGCAGGCGCCTCTCTGACCTTTCCCGGCACCTGCGCACTGCAGTACTTTGCTCTGCCCTCAACAGGGCAGATAAAGTACGCCTGCGCCGGAGCCGCAGCGTGAATACAAGAAGAGGACGTCATGGTAAGAAGATGGGAGGCCCCGGACCGGACCGCAACGCCCATCGGGCCAGAACCGGACCGGGACCGCCCCTGGGTGAGTATAATCTAACCTCTTTTTCTCATCTTTCAGGTTACATTGAGGGCTTATCTACAGCATTACAGAATTCTGTAGATAAGCCCCTGATGCTGGTGGGCTTAGCTCACCTTCGATTTTGGGGGTGACAGGTTCCCTTTAAGCAGCAGAAACCACACTTGAAAATATTGTAATTTTGTTATTAGTATTATATTTGTATTGATGACTGCTCTTTGTTTCGAGAATTGGGTAAATCTATGTACTACACAATAATAAAAACATAATAAAAAAAATGAAAAAAGTGTTCATCATGTAAATGCTGTCATGTAAAATGGGGTGGAGCAGAAAAGTATGTTCCCCTATTACTAATGATTCACAAAGAATCCAGGTAAGGCTAGAGAAGACAGACTGCATTCCTGACCACAGTTGTCTAACACAGTTATCGTATTGTGCGATCTTACTGAACATATCCCTCATCTGACATAACTATATTATACCATTTAACAACCCTTAAAAAGCGCTCTTGCAAGGACTAAATCATAGCTCACTGCATGTCCCACATTTCATTTGCATGATTTAAACCGGTGTTCCATCCAGTAAAGATTTAGGCTGTGGTGTGCACACGTTCAGGATTTTTCGCTATAAAAACGCGAAAAAAAAAACATACATTAAGCATCCTATTATTAGAATTCAATCCGCAATTTTTGTGCACGTGTTGCGCTTCTTTCCGCGGCGGAATCAAATTCCGGAAAAAAAAGCAGCATGTTCATTCTTTGTGCGGAATCACGGGGATTTCGCACACATACTTACTTTCAGCATGTGGCTATGCCCACCATGCGGGAAGTAAGCGGATCATGTGCGGTTGGGTACCCAGGGTGGAGGAGAGGAGACTCTCCTCCAGGCCCTGGAAACCATAAAATTGTTTAAAAAGAAAAAAAAAAAAAAAAAGAAATTAAAAGAAAAAAAATCGTGATATTCTCACCTTCCGGCATCCCCTGCAGTCTTCTCGCTCCTCGCGATGCTCCCGTTCCCAATAATTTCTAGCGGCAATGACCTGTGATGACGTAGCGGTCTTGCGAGACTGCTACGTCATCACAGGTCATTCTCGCAGTGCATTACTGGGAAAGGGAGCATCGCAAAGAGCGGAAAAGGCTGCTGGGGCCACTGGAAGGTGAGTATATCATGATTTTTTTAAAATTATTTTTAACATTTTATCTTTTTTACTATTGATGCTGCATAGGCAGCATCAATAGTAAAAAGTTGATCACACTTGTCAAACACTATGTTTGACAAGTGTGACCAACCTGTCAATCAGTTTTCCAAGCGATGCTACAGATCGCTTGGAAAATGCTAGCATTCTGCAAGCTAACTGCGCTTAGATAAGCCCCGATGTATCCTGAAAGATGAGAAAAAGAGGTTAGTTAGATTATACTCACTCCGCTGTTCGCTCCGGCGCAGGCGTACTTTGTCTGCCCTGTTGAGGGCAGAGCAAAATACTGCAGTGCGCAGGCGCCGGGCCTCTCTGACCTTACCCAGCGCCTGCGCACTGTAGTACTTTGCTGTACCCTCAACAGGGCAGACAAAGTACACCTGCGTCGGAGCCGCAGCGTGAAGAAAAGAAGAGGACGTCATCGTAAGAAGATGGGAGGCCCGGGACCGCCCGTGGGTGAGTATAATCTAACTAACCTCCTTTTCTCATCTTTCAGGATACATCGGGGCTTATCTAAGCGCAGTTAGCTTGCAGAATACCGGGGGTAGCCGAGACCCCAGAGAACATGATTTGGCTCGGTTTTTACCAGCCCCGGTGTTGCCCCGGCCGCTGTTTTGAACAGCTGACATGTGCGCGCAATAGCGGCGAGTAGAATCGCGATCCACCCGCCGCTATTAACTAGATAAATGTTACTGTCAAACGTTGACAGCGGCATTTAACTACCGCGCGCGGCCGGAAATGCGCGCATCGCTGACCCCCGTCACTTGATCAGGGGTCAGCGATGCATCAGGATAGTAACCATAGAGGTCATTGAGACCACTATGGTTACTGATGCCGCTTTGCTGTGAGCACCACCCTGTGGTCGGCGCTCATAGCAAGCCTGTAATTAACCCCTTCATGACCCAGCCTATTTTGGCCTTAATGACCTTGCCGTTTTTTGCAATTCTGACCAGTGTCCCTTTATGAGGTAATAACTCAGGAACGCTTCAACGGATCCTAGCGATTCTGAGATTGTTTTTTCGTGACATATTGGGCTTCATGTTAGTGGTAAATTTAGGTCGATAATTTCTGAGTTTATTTGTGAAAAAAACGGAAATTTTGCAAAAATTTTGAAAATTTTGCAAAAATTTTGAAAATTTTGCAATTTTCACATTTTGAATTTTTATTCTGTTAAACCAGAGAGTTATGTGACACAAAATAGTTAATAAATAACATTTCCCACATGTCTACTTTACATCAGCTCAATTTTGGAAACAATTATTTTTTTTGCTAGGAAGTTATAAGGGTTAAAATTTGACCAGTGATTTCTCATTTTTACAACAAAATTTACAAAACCATTTTTTTTTAGGGACCACCTCACATTTGAAGTCAGTTTGAGGGTTCTATATGGCTGAAAATACCCAAAAGTGACACCATTCTAAAAACTGCACCCCTCAAGGTGCTCAAAACCACATTCAAGAAGTTTATTAACCCTTCGGGTGTTTCACAGCAGCAGAAGCAACATGGAAGGAAAAAATGAACATTTAACTTTTTAGTCACAAAAATGATCTTTTAGCGAAATTTTTTTTATTTTCCCAAGGGTAAAAGGAGAAACTGGACCACGAACGTTGTTGTCCAATTTGTCCTGAGTACGCTGATACCTCATATGTGGGGGTAAACCACTGTTTGGGCGCACGGCAGGGCTCGGAAGGGAAGGAGCGCCATTTGACTTTTTCAATGAAAAATTGGCTCCAATCTTTAGCGGACACCATGTCGCGTTTGGAGAGCCCCCGTGTGCCTAAACATTGGAGCTCCCCCACAAGTGACCCCATTTTGGAAACTAGACCCCCCAAGGAACTTATCTAGAAGCATAGTGAGCACTTTAAACCCCCAGGTGCTTCACAAATTGATCCGTAAAAATGAAACAGTACTTTTTTTTCACAAAAAAATTATTTTAGCCTCAATTTTTTCATTTTCACATGGGCAACAGGATAAAATGGATCCTAAAATTTGTTGGGCAATTTCTCCTGAGTACGTTGATACCTCATATGTGGGGGTAAACCACTGTTTGGGTGCACGGCAAGGCTCGGAAGGGGAGGCGTGCCATTTGACTTTTTGAATGGAAAACTAGCTCCAATCGTTAGCGGACACCATGTCACGTTTGGAGAGCCCCTGTGTGCCTAAACATTGGAGCGCTCCCACAAGTGACCCCATTTTGGAAACTAGACCTCCCAAGGAACTAATCTAGATGTGTGGTGAGCACTTTGAACCCCCAAGTGCTTCGCAGAAGTTTATAACGCAGAGCCGTGAAAATAAAAAATAATTTTTCTTTTCTCAAAAATGATTTTTTAGCCCACAATTTTTTATTTTCCCAAAGGTAACAGGAGAAATTGGACCCCAAAAGTTGTTGTCCAGTTTCTCCTGAGTACGCTGATACCCCATATGTGGGGGTAAACCACTGTTTTGGCACACGTCGGGGTTCGGAAGGGAAGTAGTGACGTTTTGAAATGCAGACTTTGATGGAATGCTCTGCGGGCGTCAGGTTGCGTTTGCAGAGCCCCTGATGTGCCTAAACAGTAGGAACTCCCCACAAGTGACTCCATTTTGGAAACTAGACCCCCAAGGGAACTTATCTAGATGTGTGGTGAGCACTTTGAACCCCCAAGTGCTTCGCAGAAGTTTATAACGCAGAGCCGTGAAAATAATAAATGTGTTTCCTTTCCTCAAAAATATTTTTTTAGCCCAGAATTTTTTATTTTTGCAAGGGTAACAGGAGAAATTGGACCACAAAAGTTGTTGTCCAGTTTCTCCTGAGTACGCTGATACCCCATATGTGGGGGTAAACCACTGTTTGGGCACACGTCAGGGCTCGGAAGGGAAGTAGTGACATTTGAAATGCAGACTCTGATGGAATGGTCTGCGGGCGTCACATTGCATTTGCAGAGCCCCTGATGTGCCTAAACAGTAGAAACACCCCACAAGTGACCCCATTTTGGAAATTAGACCGCCCAAGGAACTTATCTAGATGTGTGATGAGCACGTTCAACCCCCAAGTGCTTCACAGAAGTTTACAACGCAGAGCCGTGAAAATAAAAAATCATTTTTCTTTCCTCAAAAAAGATGTTTTAGCAAGCAATTTTTTATTTTCACAAGGGTAACAGGAGAAATTGGGCCCCAATGTTTGTTGCCCAGTTTGTTGTGAGTACAGTGATACCCCATATGTGGGGGTAAACCACTGTTTGGGCGCACGTCAGGGCTCGGAAGGGAAGTAGTGACATTTGAAATGCAGACTTTGATGGAATGGTCTGCGGGCGTCACGTTGCATTTGCAGAGCCCCTGATGTGCCTAAACAGTAGAAACACCCCACAAGTGACCCCATTTTGGAAACTAGACCCCCGAAGGAACTTATCTAGATGTGTGGTGAGCACTTTCAACCCCCAAGTGCTTCACAGAAGTTTATAACGCAGAGCCATGAAAATAAAAAATAATTGTTCTTTCCTCAAAAATTATGTCTTGGCAAGTAATTTTTTATTTTTGCAAGGGTAACAGGAGAAATTGGACCCCAACAGTTGTTGCCCAGTTTGTCCCGAGTACGCTGGTACCCCAAATGTGGGGGTAAACCACTGTTTGGGTGCATGTCGGGGCTTGGAAGGGAGGGAGCACCATTTGACTTTTTGAATGCAAGATTGGCTGGAATCAATGGTGGCGCCATGTTGCGTTTGCAGAGCCCCTGATGTGCCTAAACAGTGGAAACCCCTCAATTCTAACTTCAACACTAAACCCAACACAATCCTAATCCTAATCCCAACTGTAGCCATAACCCTAATCCCAACCCTAACCCCAACACACCTAACCACAACCCTAACCCCAACACACCCGTAACCCTAATTCCAACCCTAATCCTAACCCTAATCCCAACCCTAACCCTAATCCCAACCCTAACCACAACTGTAACCCCAACACACCCCTAACCCTATCTGTAACCCTAACCACAAGCCTAATCTTAACCCTATTTCCAACCCTAGCCCTAATTCCAACCCTAACCCTAAGGGTATGTGCCCACGTTGCGGATTCGTGTAAGATTTTTCCGCACGATTTTTGAAAAATCTGCAGGTAAAAGGCACTGCGTTTTACCTGCGGATTTACAGCAGATTTCCAGTGTTTTTTTGTGCGGATTTCACCTGCGGATTCTTATTGAGGAACAGGTGTAAAACGCTGCGGAATCCGCACAAAGAATTGACATGCTGCGGAAAATACAACGCAGCGTTTCTGCACGGAATTTTCCGCACCATGGGCACAGCGGATTTGGTTTTCCATAGGTGTACATGGTACTGTAAACCTGATGGAAAACTGCTACGAATTCACAGTGGCCAATCCGCTGCGGATCCGCGGCCAATCCGCTGCGGATCCGCGGCCAATCCGCTGCGGATCCGCAGCCAAATCCGCACATGCCATAACCCTAACCCTACCTGTAACCCTAACCCTAACCCTAACCCTAGTTCTAACCCTAACCCTAGTGGAAAAAGAAAAAAAAATATTTTCTTTATTTTATTATTGTCCCTACCTATGGGGGTGATAAAGGGGGGGGTTATTTATTATTTTTTTTATTTTGATCGCTGTGATAGAACCTATCACAGCGATCAAAATGTACTTTTAACGAATCTGCCGACTGGCAGATTCGGCGGGCGCACTGAGCATGCGCCCGCCATTTTGGAAGATGGCGGCACCCAGCGAGGAGGCGGACGGACACCGGGAGCCTCGGTGAGTATAAGGGGGGGGGAGATCGGGGCACGGGGGGGGCGTCGGAGCACAGGGGGGTGGCATAGCAGCACGGGGGGAGCGGGTAGGAGCACGGGGCAGCGGAGCACAGGACCGAGGGGAGCGGAGCACAGATCGGTCGCTTGGGGGGGCGATCGGTGGGGTGGGGGGGGGGTCACATTAGTGTTTCCAGCCATGGCCGATGGTATTGCAGCATTGGCCATGGCTGGATTGTAATATTTCACCAGTTTTTCAGGTGAAATATTACAAATCGCTCTGATTGGCAGTTTCACTTTCAACAGCCAATCAGAGCTGGCCACTCCCCGTCTCTGCAGATCGGGTGAAATCGGAGTTAACCCCTTCACCCGATCTGCAGGGACGCGATCATTCCATGACGCCACATAGGCGTCATGGGTCGGATTGGCACGGGTTTTCATGACGCCTACGTGGCGTCATGGGTCGGGAAGGGGTTAAGCTACATAGGAGCGATCTGATAATCGATGCTATGTAGCAGAGCCGATCAGGCTATGCCAGCTTCTAGCCTCCCATGGAGGCTATTAAAGCATGGCAAAAGATATTAAAAAAAAAAAAAAAAAAGTTTAAAAAAAAATATGAAATGAATAAAAGAATATATAAAAAGTTTAAATCACCCACCTTTCGCCCCAATCAAAATACTACAATAAAAATAAAATCAAATATACACATTTGGTATCGTCTCGTTCAGAATTGCCCAATCAAAAAAAAAAAAAAAAGTATTAACCTGATCGCTAAACGGCATAGCGAGAAAAAAAATTAGAAACGCCAAAATTACGTTTTTATGGTCGCTGCGACATTGCATTAAAATGCAATAACGCATCTGCACCAAAATGGTATCACTAAAAACGTCAGCTCGGCAAGCAAAAAATAAGCCCTCAACCGACCCCAGATCACGAAAAATGGAGACGCTACGGGTATCGGAAAATGGCGCGATTTATTTATTTTATTTTTTTTTAGCAAAGTTTGGAATTTTTTTTCACCACTTAGATAAAAAATAACCTAGTCATGTTTGGTGTCTATGAACTCGTAATGACCTGGAGAATCATAATGGCAAGTCATTTTTAGCATTTAGTGAACCTAGCAAAAAAGCCAAACAAAAAACACGCATGGGATTGCACTTTTTTTGCAATTTCACCACACTTGGAATTTTTTTTCCCCCATTTTCTAGTACACGTCATGGTAAAACCAATGATGTCGTTCAAAAGTACAATTCGTCCCGCAAAAAATAAGCCCTCACATGGCCATATTGACAGAAAAATAAAAAAAGTTATGGCTCTGGGAAGGAGGGGAGCGAAAAAGGAACACGGAAAAAAGGAAAATCCCAAGGTCATGAAGGGGTTAAAGCAAGAGTAAAAAATATGTACGGTAATCAGTGAAAAAAAAAAAAGGCTTGAATTTTTTTTTCTATTTATCCAGATTCCACAAAAAATCTCAGGATACAAATCCTGATAGTCCCATTGGTCCGATGGCAAGTAAAAAAAAAAAAAAAAAGACAGGAGACAAGAAGCAGCTTTGTCAAAGCTTTCTCTAAAGAAAAGAGTTTAGAAAGGAAGCCAGAAACTGAGCTTTAGGACTTGTATACAAGGTGCGAAGACAAGTATAAAAGGTGCCTGGAAAAGATATTTTTGCTACTACACTGTAAAACCAGTCCTGTCTATCTTTGTCAAAAGCCTTTTCGGGACCAATGGTAACAATGGCTGACATAAGGTGTAAGGTCAGGAATGAGTGGATCCCAGTAAGCAAACCATGCTGGTGGCCCTTCAGAAAACTCGCCTGTACTGGCGACACTGGCTTTTAGATTTACTCAACTTTTCAGCCAAAACCTTTGATATGATGATAAAGGGAACCAGACAGCTGATGCCTATGGATAGGGGAGCATGTATCAGGCATGCTTTGCACGATTTTAACCATATATATTTACCATAACACTGAAAACGCTGTGGCATTTTAGTAAACAGACTAAAATCCACCGAGAACCAAGCTGCATAGGAGACTAGTTGGACAGGCTTCTCCCCACCTGATCCCCTTGAGGGACAGATCTCCCCGTATACACACATGTAGGTAGAGATCTGTCACTCAAGGGCAGCAGGAGGGAGAAGCCAACAGGGACTCACTTGTCCCACTAGTTTCCTATGTGGCTTTGTCCCTGGAGGCTTTTAAAGTTTTTTCTCTTAAACGCCGCATCTTTTCAGGGTTAAACATTTATGGCTGAAATTGTGCAGTGTGTCAGGCAGCATGTCAGGTTCCCTTTAACATCCAAATTAATATGGGAAATCAGCCTATAACAGCTGAGGGCTAGACAGTCTTTCCCTAGTTTTGGAATACATTTTAGGTAGGAAGAAAGAGGATCCCCCACCTAATACTTTATTATAGAGAGACTGAGTGGTGAGACGTTAGGCCCTATTTATAAAATTCCCAGATGTAGCCATCTGGACCAGGGGTTTTTCGGGTCAGTACAATTCCAAGAATATAAAGTATTTTTTACAAAAAAAATATATATATATATAGGGTCATTCCATGTCAAGTGGACCAGTGGTCCCCACTCGACCATCTCCGATTTTGCTGAAAATTCATAAGGATGTACATGTATGTTTGAAAAGAGGTTCTGTAAATTTTTAGGGCCAGATCTCACATACATTGGGCACTGTTGACCTTTCACTGGAGGTTCCACCAAGCCTGCGGCTTCAGCTAAGAGGATTTTGCTAACTTTGGCACATAGCCATCAACTTTTGCTGCTAAACACGATAAAATTATTACCGGCTATGACAAAACAATATTTCGGCCGCAATTTTGTGTCAAAGTAGCTTGAAAAACGTGTCACATAAAATTTATTCCAAACTTTGCCCCTATATAACTCAAGACCAAAAACCAATAGTAACTGGTGCTTTGCCCTGTACACCAAACATCTACATGGCTTTGTATTGCTGCAATATCACGGTCAAAGCATATGTATTTGTGGAAATATTCACACCCACATATGATGAAAAACTTAAAAAAACCGAATTTTACCTATTTTTAGGTCAAATTTCCCAAAAAGGGTACCCCTAAAATATATTACTTCTGATATCATTAGAAAGAGCACATTTTTCTCTACAATGATCATTGGGGTTTTTTTTTGGAGTCTCTCCGTTTAAGAAATGAAAAATGCCACTGAACATGGTGTTATTTATTAATACGCAATGAATGGTAACTGCACTATTCAAACCCTTGCGTTGGTCCATGGTGGTTATACCACAACCAATTCCCTAAGAATTGGTATTATAATCCTATTAAGAATTGTAATAATGCTGTCTTTCGAGAATTGGCAGCCCCATCGCCTAGGAGCCATGGCCGATAGCCGTGCAAGGCGAGCCTCGGGCGGCCTCTTTATCGCAGGTTCCGAAGCCTGAGGGTGGGTGTCTTTGCCTAGGATCCCAAGCCTAATATTGGGTATCTTTTGTTGGTTCCCAGGCCATAATGTTCAGTCTAAGTGGTCTGGAATTGTTGGTGAATTTGCAACATAATCGGTTCAGAGAAGCTGCATTGTCGGCCCATTGCTGTTGCAGCTGGTGCTGGAATTATTGCAATGATTGACTGCTCAGAAATACAGCATGTATCATTTTTCACAGGCCAGTGAAAGAAGCTGGCTGGTCCATGAGGATGCATAAAATTTATTAATGCATCATGCTCGTCGACTGAAATTTCAGAAATATTTCCAATCCACCAGTTCCTATCGTAAATGCAGGCAATGTATTGCCCTGGCTGGAGGTTTGCAATTGGCACAAAAGGCATTTCTGATCTGACAGATCTATCTACATGGGCAATGAAAGATGATGGGTCATTTGACACCCTTGAAATGCGAATCTTTTGGTCATCAATTGGCACAAACTGGTGATTTTCTCTTGTTCCAGCAATTGTATGTCCATCTTTGAACCTTTCCTCTTGAACTACCCGTATTGCGTAAATTTTTTCTTTTGGAACAAAAAAAAACTTGATTCCATGCAGTTGCTCGTTGCAAAAGTTGAATAAATCCACCGGGGTCAGTATTTGGTTTTTAGTTGGGTGTTGAAGACTGGCACGAGCTGCCAACCTCTTTGCTGTCCCTCCAATCCCATCACAGGGCGACTTTCCATGACTGGTACCAACAAAATTCCATTCAGCGCTGATATTGAAATCAGCATTGTGGTGGCACAAGTTGAGAAAAATTGTGAAATTTTTGTACTGGGCTGCAGATCCATCGCTGAAGTAGTGGATATGACGAATCCCATAGATGAGAGTCTTGAGATATTCCACAATTACTGTTAAGAAAGTGTGGACTGCAACTGTGTCATGTCGTGAGCAATCACTGATTATGCACAAGCCGATGTTCTGCGCAGCTTCACCATTTAACTCCTTGAAGTAAATTACAAATGGGTGTACTGTAGCTTGACTATTTTCCCAGTGGAAACCTTGAATGACATCTTGAACAATAAATGAGTAATTTTCAGCAAAGTCCATAAAGATCACAAGCTCTCCAGGTCTCACATTTTCCTTCAGCGATTTCAGATAGCAACTTTGATGCTTGGCGATGTAGTGATGGCTACAAAGTTTAGACATTTTCAAAACCAATTCTTCAATGAAATCTTCCATAGTCAGTTGTTTGGTATCAAGCGTGTCTCGATCAGTGTGAATCCATTGTTTGACCTCAATAATATCTTCAGGGTCACTGTTGACAAACACATTGACTAGAAATTCTTTTAAAACTTCAGGACCCGGGCATTTATCACAACGGCCAAGCATACAGTACTTGGATTCAATTCCACAGACCATTTTTCACATGAGCTCTTTGTAGTCATCATTGATTGGGCATGCTGTAAGCATTAGTTTGACATTTTGGTGAATGGTACTCACACAAACGGAATGTGTTCCACCAGATCCAACGGTTACGCACCACTTTGGCCGAAGCTCTCAAAACTTGGAAAATCCAATTTCAGGGCCATTCCGATCCCGATAGGCAACAAACATTTTCCTCATATTGCTCAGTAAGTCACTTTTGCATCTGCTTTTTTTCACCTGCTATTCGCACTGATACATAGTCTTTTTTACCAGGGCACATTCGACTGAATTCATCATCCTCAAAAAATGCCTGCTCCTTTTTCTTCACTTCCTCAGAAAGTTTCTTGCCACACTTGATTCTAGGTAAGGCTAAGATCCCATGTTCACATTTAAGCTTTCGAGCTTGTTTGACCATTTGTTCAGAGACACCGAAATTCGTCTGATATAGCCTTAGCGAATATTAGTCGCTATTATTAAAAGCGACTATTACTGAGCAATATGAGGGAAATGTTTGTTGCCTATCGGGATCGGAATGGCCCTGAAATTGGATTTTCCAAGTTTTGAGAGCTTCGGCCAAAGTGCGTAACCGTTGGATCTGCTGGAACACATTCCGTTTGTGTGAGTACCATTCACCAAAATGTCAAACTAATGCTTGCAGCATGCCCAATCAATGATGACTACAAAGAGCTCATATGCAAAATGGTCTGTGGAATTGAATCCAAGGACTGTATGCTTGGCCGTTGTGATAAATGCCCGGGTCCTGAAGTTTTAAAAGAATTTCTAGTCAATGTGTCTGTCAACAGTGACCCTGAAGATATTATTGAGTTCAAACAATGGATTCACACTGATCGAGACACGCTTGATACCAAACAACTGACTATAGAAGATTTCATTGAAGAATTGGTTTTGAAAATTTCTAAACTTTGTAGCCATCACTACATCGCCAAGCATCAAAGTTGCTATCTGAAATCGCTGAAGGAAAATGTGAGACCTGGAGAGCTTGTGATCCTTATGGACTTTGCTGAAAATTACTCATTTATTGTTCAAGATGTCATTCAAGGTTTCCACTGGGAAAATAGTCAAGCTACAGTACACCCATTTGTAATTTACTTCAAGGAGTTAAATGGTGAAGCTGCGCAGAACATCAGCTTGTGTATAATCAGTGATTGCTCACGACATGACACAGTTGCAGTCCACACTTTCTTAACAGTAATTGTGGAGTATCTCAAGACTCTCATCTATGGGATTCGTCATATCCACTACTTCAGCGATGGATCTGCAGCCCAGTACAAAAATTTCACAATTTTTCTCAACTTGTGCCACCACAATGCTGACTTCAATATCAGCGCTGAATGGAATTTTTTTTGGTACCAGTCATGGAAAGTCGCCCTGTGATGTGATTGGAGGGACAGCAAAGAGGTTGGCAGCTCGTGCCAGTCTTCAACGCCCAACTAAAAACCAAATACTGACCCCGGTGGATTTATTCAACTTTTGCAACGAGCAACTGCATGGAATCAAGTTCCAAAATAAAAAATTGACGAAATACGGGTAGTTCAAGAGGAAAGGTTCAAAGATGGACATACAATTGCTGGAACAAGAGAAAATCACCAGTGTGTGCCAATTGATGACCAAAAGATTCGCATTTCAAGGGTGTCAGATGACCCATCATCTTTCATTGCCCATGTAGATAGATCTGTCAGATCAGAAATTCCTTTTGTGCCAATTGCAAACCTCTAGCCAGGGCAATACATTGCCTGCATTTACGATAGGAACTGGTGGATTGGAAATATTTCTGAAATTTCAGTCGACGAGCATGATGCATTAATAAATTTTATGCATCCTCATGGACCAGCCAGCTTCTTTCACTGGCCTGTGAGAAATGATACATGCTGGATTCCCGAGCAGTCAATCATTGCAATAATTCCAGCACCAGCTGCAACAGCAATGGGCCGACAATGCAGCTTCTCTGAACCGATTATGTTGCAAATTCACCAACAATTCCAGACCACTTAGACTGAACATTATGGTTGGGAACCAACAAAAGATACCCAATATTAGGCTTGGGATCCTAGGCAAAGACACCCACCCTCAGGCTTCGGAACCTGCGATAAAGAGGCCGCCCGAGGGTCCCCTTGCACGGCTATCGGCCATGGCTCCTAGGCGATGGGGCTGCCAATTCTCGAAAGACAGCATTATTACAATTCTTAATAGGATTATAATACCAATTCTTAGGGAATTGGTTGTGGTATAACCACCATGGACCAACGCAAGGGTTTGAATAGTGCAGTTACCATTCATTGCGTATTAATAAATAACACCATGTTCAGTGGCATTTTTCATTTCTTAAACGGAGAGACTCCAAAAAAAACCCCAATGATCATTGTAGAGAAAAATGTGCTCTTTCTAATGATATCAGAAGTAATATATTTTAGGGGTACCCTTTTTGGGAAATTTGGCCTAAAAATAGGTAAAATTCGTTTTTTTAAAGTTTATCATATGTGGGTGTGAATATTTCCACAAATACATATGCTTTGACCGTGATATTGCAGCAAAGCAAAGTCATGTAGATGTTTGGTGTACAGGGCAAAGCACCAGTTACTATTGGTTTTTGGTCTTGAGTTATATAGGGGCAAAGTTTGGCATAAATTTTATGCGACACGTTTTTCAAGCTACTTTGACACAATATTGCGGCTGAAATATTGTTTTGTCATAGCCGGTAATAATTTTATCGTGTTAAGCAGCAAAAGTTGAGCTAGTATGCCAAATTTCAGCATTATAGCCAGTATAGAACTCTAATGGCTATGTGCCAAAGTTAGCAAATCTCTTAGCTGAAGCCGCAGGCTTGGTGGAACCTCCAGTGAAAGGTCAACAGTGACCAATGTATGTGAGATCTGGCCCTAAAAATTTACAGAACCTCTTTTCAAACATACATGTACATCCTTATAAATTTTCAGCAAAATCGGAGACGGTCGAGTGGGGACGATTTTTAAAACTGGTCCACTTGATGTGGAATGACCCTATATGCTTTTGCATCACCATATTCTGATTAGAAAACTTATTTTTCCATCTACCGGCTAACACAGTGCAAAGATATATTTTCCTATATTCTGATTAATAACTTCCAGCACTTTTTTGCAGGAGGAGTTTGAAGTTTTTATTGGTACCATTTTAGACCACATAACATGTATTTTTTTTTCCCTCCTCGGAGCTATCACAGTGAACAACATTAAGTACTGCAATTCATGAATGATTTTGTTCTGCGTGCCATTCCCCATGTGCACAAAGTGCCAAAACAACTTTATTCTCCATGTCTGTATGATTACAGTCACTGCACATTTATACAGGTTTGCATTTTACTACTTTTGCACATTAAAATACTAATGAAAAAAATAAAAAATAGTTGAGTTACCATTTTATGATGGCTATAAAACTTGTTTTTGACAAGAGAACAGTATGAAGGCTTTTTTTTTTTTTTTTTAATAAGAGTGTGCTCAGTGATACTAATAACTTTTTTTTTTTTTTACAACCTTATCATTAATTTTTATTGCATCGTTTGCTGTACAATATGTATGATGAAAGCGCTATAATTTCAACAAGTTTTTTTTAAGGTGTTCACCGTACGAGTTAAATAATGGGACTGTTTTTGTAGCTCGGGGCATTCTAGACAACGTAATTACAATTATGTGAACCTTTCCGTTTACTCTTGTATTAATATAAAACATCATTTCCACTATGGGATCACCGGTTTAATCTCCCTACAATAGTTATGTATTGCAGGGTAATAGACCTGTTATTGACACGGCCAATTTTACCATGTGCAAGAAAATGGACAGATTAATGTGGTCTGTTTTTAACGTGCGTGGAGAAAATAAAAAATCAAACAAACAAAAACAACATATGAATGGCTCCATAAACTATCACCGGTATGAGTGCCATCCGTGAAAAACAAGGACAGCACTTGCACATGAAAATCGGACGTCTGAATAAGCCCAGGGCCTAACAAGATATACAAGTCAGCATAACAAGATATACAAGACAGCAGATCCGGAGGCCAAGTAAAGGGACTCAGTTGCCGTGGCAACTATGAGGGCACTATGATGTGGCTCAAGAGGGCGCCTCCTCAATCTGTTAACCATCTAGATGCTGCTGTCACCAAAAGTGGCAGAGTGATTAAATGTCCGCAATGGTTGTCAGTTGTTAGGCCTGTTTCACACTTGCATTCGGCAGCCCTGCATAGGGCTGCGTACTTTTCCCCTTCATATCCGCACAGCTGCGCATGCGTCCTGCGTACCTACCGTATCTTTAACATGCGTTCCAGTGAGGTCGGTGGACACGTCAAAACGACGCACCTGCAGACAAACGCATGTCCCTACGTACCCAATGTTAAAGATAGGTACGCAGGACGCATGCGCAGCTGTGCGGATATGAAGGGGAAAAGTACGCAGCCCTATGCAGGGCTGCCGAACATAAATGTGTACTTAGCCTTAGCATAGTCATTCTGCTGTTGACGGCACAAGCTCTTTCGAGAGGCCTCAATCACATACATAAGGCACTTGGCGATATCTCTTTGCTTGATGTTCCATACATGTATGAGGGATGTTAGCAAGATGTAAATAGCGTTAAAAGAAAAAAAAATGGTTTCAAAAAGTCTTTTTGAAAAAACAAAATTAATAGACCTAAGGATATTTGCCCATGACATCTTTTAAACAACTGTATACATACACGCATAGTTTTAACCCAGTAGATGATTTCAAGAAACGCCGGTGACATTTTCCCTGAAGTGTCCTTTTCGACATCTTTTAAATTCCAGATATAAAAACATGTGGCTTCCAAGTTAAAGCTGCCAAAAAAATGAATTTGTCACTTCTTGTGTACTCCCATGCCCAGGAGCTGCGGTACGGTAAGACCAAGGTCCTACACAGCCATTACTCAGTACACAGCAGGGGCACATGTATAAGATTATCTCAGCACAGCCAATTTATTTATTTATTTTTTTTTTTTTTTAACACATCGACTTGTGGAACTTATTTTTACTCCAAGGTCTATTAATTAAAATGTACTTGGTCTAAAAACGCTTTTAAAGGGAACCTGTCACCAGTTTTGTCACATACTGCATAAACTAAAACTGTCACCTTAATCAGCTAAGCAGCATTCCATAAATGGTTACATAACCGCCTGACTCCAACCTCACCATCCTGCATACCCTCCAAAAACCTTTCCGAGTTCTCCTGCACTGTATGTTAACTTTGTCTGTCCAGTTAGATAGGCATCCTTTCTGTGCTCTCCTACCCTCCTCCCAGCTGCGGATAGTCATCCTACTGCATTGATTGACGTGGGTGACACCTCCTGCATCATTAACATTGCAGGGTGAAATCTTGCGCCTGCGCAGACAAGTCACACTCACACACTAGGTTTTGTCCTACTGCACGCATGCGCACTTATGTTTTTGATTCTGCTCACAGTAGGGGAAAGCAGAGTGTGCAGCCGCAAGCTTTCACCAAGCAATATGGATGACGCAGGAAGAGTCATCCACATCAATAAGAGAAGGACAGAAACAGGAGCCAAGAAGAGGGATAAAGAGCACAAAGTATGCCAACCGGACTGACAGGATAACAATACAGAGTGGGAGACCATGAAAAAGTTTTTGGAGGGTATAAAAGGGGAGTCAGGGGGTTATATACAGTTGTGCTCAGAAGTTTACATAACCTGGCAGAGTTTTTGCTTTCTTGTCCTTTTTTTCAGAGAATATGAATGATAACACCAAAACTTTTTCTCCACTCGTGGATAATGGTAGGGTGAAGCCACTTATTGTCAAACTACCGTGTTTTCTCTTTTTAAATCAGGAAAGACGAAAAGAGAGTCAGTCTTCCGGAAAGTGGACGTTCTATCCAGGTAGATCCTCACAGCCCTGACGAGGTCCAGCTTGTTCAACGATCGCTCCAGAGGATGAGTCGGAGATGGACAAAAGGAAGGTAGAACGATGTCCTCATTGAGGTGGAAGGTGGAAACCACCTTAGGAAGAAAAGAAGGCGGAGGCCTGAGGACCACCTTGTCCTGGTGAATGACCAAGAACGGAGGACGGCAGGACAGGGCCGCCAACTCGGAAACGCGGCAAATGGAAGTGATGGCCACAAGAAAAGCCACCTTCCAAGATAGGACTGACAGGGGAATCTCCCCTCAGAATGTCCAGCACAAGATTCAAATCCCATGAGTCCACAGGGGCCCTATACGGAGGGACAGCATGGGCTGCTCCCTGAAGGAAAGTCTTAACCTGTGGCCGAGAAGCTAAAGTCTTCTGAAAAAGGATGGAAAGCGCAGAAACCCGGCCGTTTAGGTAACTAAGAGCAAGGCCCGAATCCAGTCCTGCCTGAAGGAAGGCCAGGATGGAAGGCAGGGAAAAGGACATAGATGAAACGCGGTTGGACTCGCACCAACGGAAGTAGGCCTTCCAGGTACGATAGTAGATCCTGGAAGATGAAGGCTTCCGAGCCTGGATCATGGTGAGAATCACCCGGTCCGAAAGGCCGGACGCTCTTAAAACTGCGGTCTCAACAGCCACGCCGTTAAACTGAGCGACCGAGAATTTGGGTGGCAAATCGGACCTTGAGACAGCAGATCGGGCCTGTCTGGAAGGCGCCAGGGAGAGTCCGCGAGAAGGTTGACGAGCTCCGTGAACCAAGCTCTCCTGGGCCAATCCGGGGCAATCAGAATGACTCGGCACCCCTTCCGCTTTGATCTTTTTCAACAGTTTGGGAAGTAATGGAAGTGGTGGGAACAGGTAGGGTAGCACGAACTGTGACCAAGGAATGGCCAGAGCGTCGACGCCCACTGCAAGAGGGTCGCGAGACCTGGAGACGAACTGCGGGACCTTCCTGTTCATTCGAGACACCGTAAGGTCCACGTCTGGAGTCCCCCATCGAAGACAAATCTGATGGAAGACCTCCTGATGCAAGGACCATTCCCCTGCCACGAGGCCCTCGTGGCTGTGGAAGTCGGCAGCCTAATTGTCCACGCCGGGGATATGCACCGCGGATATCACCGGAACCGTTGCCTCTGCCCAAAGGAGGATCTTGGATACCTCGGCCAGGGCCAAGGGGCTCCGAGTCCGCCCCTGATGGTTGACATACGCCACAGCCGTGGCATTGTCCGTCTGGATTCGGATTGGCAGGCCCCTGAGAATCCTTTCCCAGTGGCGGAGGGACAGAAAGATGGCCCGAATCTCAAGGACATTGATCGGCAGAGATGACTCCTGCGCCGACCAAACCTGAACCGTCAGGTGGCGAAAAACCACACCCCAGCCGAACAGGCTGGCGTCCGTCGTCACCACTTGCCAGTGAACTGGAAGGAAGGACCTGCCCTGGGAGATGAGAGGTGACGTCAGCCACCAGTTGAGGGATCGTTTGACCCGAGAGAAGTCGGATCGGACGATCCAGGGAGAAGACGGACCTGTCCCACTGAGACAGAATGGCTTGCTGAAGGGGTCGCGAATGAAATTGGGCGAAGGGAATCGCCTCTATTGTTGCTACCATCCTCCCCAGAACCTTCATGGCCGATCGGAGGGAGGGAGGCCGAGGGCCCTGGAGCAAACGTATGTCCCGACAAAGGGTGGATCTCTTGTCTTTGGGAAGGAAGACCTTGGTCTGACGAGTGTCGAAGAGCATGCCCAGAAAGATGATGCGCTGAGAGGGAATAAGGCAGGACTTCTTCCGGTTGACCAGCCACCCGAAATGGGCTAGGGTGGCGCAGAAGAAGTAGGAGGATGAGAGCGGCCCCCTTTAGAGTTAGACATTTTGAAGAGGTCCCTGAAGAAAATGTCAGCGGGTTAGGGGACAGTGGGGCAGAGGGGGCTGTCACGGCAGACGAGAAAACGGATACCAGGTGGAGGAAGCTGTCCAGCTTGCGGTAGATCTCCGGAGAGAAGACGAGCCCCTGCTGAATCCGCGCAGATGGTGACCGCTGAAGGGGGTCAGGTCAGGAATGTGCGCTCTGTGGGTTAGGATCCAGCTCCGAATGTGCCGGCAGCGGCGTAGAGGAAGGGGCGGAGTCAGCCAAGATGGCGCCGGACAGAGATTGTCGGGCGGGAGAAAGGCCGCCCGATGAAAACGGAAGTGGGCGGAGCGCGGCATCGGAAGTAGGCCCCAGGAAAAGCCGGGGCCTATATTAGAAGCCGGCGGCCGCTGGAGAGGACCACGGGCCGCGAGTCAGCTCCGAAAGGTACGGCCGCCGGGGAAAACGGCGCAGCTGCCTGTAGGGGGCCGCGCCGCAGAGAGAAAGGATGCGGCCGCAGGCAAGGCAGTGCGACTGCCTGTTAAAATGCGGCCGCCGAGCAGCGCGGCTGGTCATCAGGGCCCCGTGCAAACGATAGGACTGTCGCCCAGACTGCTGCGGGGTTCAGCCAGAAAAAGGTGCGGCCGCAGTATAGAAGTGCGGCCGCAGTAATAGTAGTGCGGCTGCCTGTAAGGCGCCGCAAGAGTAAATATGCGGTCGCAGGAAAGGAAGGGAGTCCACAGAGGCCCCCTAAGGAGAAACTGATAGGGGAAAAAAAATACTCACCTATCATCCCACGCCGACCGGTACTAACCTTAAAACGTGGAAAGTATTAGACGTCCGTGGAGCTGGAGGTGGACGTCCTCGTCTCCTCCAACCGACAGGCTCTGGTGGGCGAGTGGGTGAGGGATGGAGCCGGGACCGGACTTCTGAGCACGCTTGTGTGCTAGGCTCTTGCTCCTGGAGAGGGATCTATGAGGATACAGGGTGGCAGTACACGCCGTACTCATAGTCTGCCTTGTGGGAATACAGGTGTGACTGTTCACCCTGTATCCCATACGGAAAAAAACATGAAAAGAAATGACACACATTGAGGTAGATAAGGGTCTAACGAAAGACCCGTGTCCACCTCCTACTGACACTAAGCTAAAACTGAAGAGTATAATGCCAGTCGGTGGGGTGTACACTGCAGAGGAGGAGCTAACTTTTTATTTGCATAGTGTCAGCCCCCTAGTGGCAGCAGCATACACCCATGGTTCCTGTGTCCCCCAATGAGAGGTGATAAAGAAATAACTTATACTCCCCTGCAGGGCAGTCCGGTCCGATGGGTGTCGCTGGTCTTGGCCCGGTACCTCCCATCTTCTTATGATCACCGCCATCCTGCATCATCCACACAGGCTCCCCGGCTAGTGCCGGGGCTCTTTGAACTTTTCCGGCAGTACTTTGCTCTGCCTACAACAGAGCAGAGAAGTACACCTGTGCAGGAGAGCGATGTGGGGGAGCCTGTGTGAGTGATGCAGGGTCACATCATCCACAAGAAGCAAGTAGGAGGGCGGCGATCATATGAAGATGGGAGGTGCCAGACCAAGACCAGCGACACCCATGGGGCCAGACCGCCCCGCATTATAGCATGCTGTATATAAGCCCTGAAAGGCGGTGGCCGTATCTTATATCGGCCAAAACTGCTGACATGTTACCTTTAAAAAAAATCTATTCTTGACGATCTCTCCACCTCCAAGACCATGAATATACTCACTTTTACGAGTTCAGACACCAAACATGTCTAGGTTCTTTATTTACGTGGAGACATTTTTTTAAAAAAAGTTTGTTAAAAAAAAAAGAAAAAAAAAGCGTGCCATTTTCCTATACCCATAGTGTCTCCATTTATCGTGAAGTCAGGTTGGGTGTGGGCTTATTTTTTGAGTGCCGAGCTGACGTTTTTAATGATACCATTTTGGTGAAGATAACCCATGAAGTATCAAAGCACTATAGAAAAATAAATCCCTATAATTTAAAAAAAAAAAAAAAACATTTTTCCTTCAGCAAATATGACCTAAATCAAAACAAGAGAAAAAAATCCCCTCTTCTCTCCCCGTGCCTCCCTGGACCCGTGTGGACAGGTGTCATCTATGTAAAACTATAAGAAATAACCGTAGGCACTACTATTGTGGGTGGTGTGCAAGTAGTTGCCCAAACCATATAATCTTGTAAAGTAACTTGGCACACACGTGATCAGATGCTATTGTGGTTTAATAAAGAGAGTACATACAAACGTTTCGGTCATAGACCTTCTTCAATTTACTAAACAAAAATGATAAATAATGAAATAAATAAAGTATATACAATAAATACATTCAATTAATGGTCTCATGTAAATACAATTGGCTGAAAAATTGTAACTGCTCAGAGGATAACCACGTACTGAATCTACCAGTCTCTAGTGAAATGCAGTTATGAAGAAACGTGCCAATAGTCATGCACTAGTGGTGAAAGGGAATTATTTCATAGTGACCGTTGGAGTGAAATTATAAGAAGGGAAGGAAAAAGAAAAAAAAGGAAAAAGAAGACCTACCCTCTCACAGAGAGAATGTCTAGTAGATGAATTTTTTGGGGATGAATGGACCTGTAAGTATGTATGCAAAATCTCAGACTAATTAAGCATGTGGTAGCGCACATTTAGGTAGTAATAAAGATCAACATACCCCTTATAGTATCTGTAAGTGGTGATTACAGGCTATGCGTCAGTCAGGCACTGTGGGGAGAAATGAAATTGCTACCGAAGACCTGGGATAACGCTCAGGGGGAAGTGCTCCGTGAGTCATGATTAGTGTTGAGCATTCCGATACCGCAAGTATCGGGTATCGGCCGATATTTGCTGTATCGGAATTCCGATACCGAGATCCGATACTTTTGTGGTATCGGGTATCGGTATCGAAACAACATTAATGTGTAAAATAAAGAATTAAAATAAAAAATATTGCTATACTCACCTCTCCGACGCAGCCTGGACCTCACCGAGGGAACCGGCAGCGTTGTTTGCTTAAAATGCGCGCTTTTCCTTCCTTCCGTGACGTCACGGCTTGTGATTGGTCGCGTCGCCCATGTTGGCCGCGACGCAACCAATCACAGCAAGCCGTGACGTAATTTCAGGTCCTTCAGTATTTTAAAATTACGTTCCGGCTTTGTGATTGGTCGCGTTGCGGTCACATGGGCGACGCGACCAATCAGAAGCCGTGACGTCACGGGAGGCTGGACACGCGCGCATTTTAAAATGCGCGCGTCTCCTGCCTCCCGTGACGTCACGGCTTCTGATTGGTCGCGTCGCCCATGTGACCGCGACGCGACCAATCACAAAGCCGGAACGTAATTTTAAAATACTGAATGCCTAGAAGGACCTGAAAATTACGTCACGGCTTGCTGTGATTGGTCGCGTCGCGGCCACATGGGCGGCACACGACCAATCAGAAGCCGTGACGTCACGGAAGGAAGGAAAAGCGCGCATTTTAAGCAAACAACGCTGCCGGTTCCCTCGGTGAGGTCCAGGCTGCGTCGGAGAGGTGAGTATAGCAATATTTTTTATTTTAATTCTTTATTTTACACATTAATATGGTTCCCAGGGCCTGAAGGAGAGTTTCCTCTCCTTCAGACCCTGGGAACCATCAGGGATACCGTCCGATACTTGAGTCCCATTGACTTGTATTGGTATTGGGTATCGGTATCGGATTAGATCCGATACTTTGCCGGTATCGGCCGATACTTTCCGATACCGATACTTTCAAGTATCGGACGGTATCGCTCAACACTAGTCATGATGTGTCCAGCTTACCTAAGGTGTTCCTGTCCCGGACGCGGTGTCCACCGCTTGTCCTCAGTGTGGGGAAGCTGCCGTGTTAATGCCATTTATGTGCGCGTTCAAAGACGCGCTACCGGAAGTGCCTGACCGGAAGTGACCTGGCGGTGTGGGTATGGCTAAGTTGCGTTCCACTATTGCTAGAGTGGGTGGGGCCATGCGTTCCACTGCGGGCATGCGCAGTGAAGAAGTGCCCTGTCATTCTGAGATGCAAGATCAGATCCTCCAAAGTGGTGAAAAGTCATTCTAGCTGACAAGTGGTGAAACGTGATCGTTCTTGGTGACCATTAGCAGTGAGTTTTAGCAGGGGTGATCTATATTCCAGTCAGTATTAATAAAGCCGACTCTGTGAAAGAGAGATAATAGAATTAGAATGGAAATCACAGATTAATATCAGCATATTATATCGCAATACTTTACATCAAAGATGGTATTATAAGGGTCACATTAGAGATATTAGATGAGCACAATCCACTCAGTTCATCATGCATTAAGAGAGGAAGGATTGGATGTCGTAGTCTCTGTTCAAGCCCCTTGGGGCTAAAGTCTGTAATTCATGTATCCAGTAGGCCTCCCTCTTTTTTAGGAGGCCTATCCTGTCACCCCCTCTACGTGGTGGTGTTACCTGCTCAATCACTTGAAATCTTAGCTGGGCAATGGTGTGGCCCTGAGTGATGAAGTGATAGGGAATAGGTAGTAAGGTGTTTTTGCATCTTATCGTGGATTTGTGCTTCGAGATCCTTTGCTTGATGGGTTGAGTTGTTTCCCCCACATAATAAAGTCCGCACGGGCATTTAATTAAATAAATTACATATGCCGAATCGCATGTAAAGAAGCCTTTAATGGGGTATTCCTTACCATTATGTGGATGGTATACAGTCGTGCCTCTTTGTATGTTGTTACACTGTATGCACTGTAGGCATGGAAATGTGCCTGTCCTTGGATTGGTAAGGAAACGTTGTCTGGGTATAGATTGTGAACTCCCTATGTCTGCTCTTACCAACTTATCACGTATGTTGCGCGGTCTACGGAAGCAGGGGAGGAAAGGTTCAACAAATTCTTTGACCCCTGGGTGAGCTGCTCCTAGGATGTGCCAATGGCGTCTAATTGACTTGTGGAGTAGGTAAACCAGGGGGTGATAGTTGTGGACGAAGGGAATGCGGTGTTTGGTATCTCTCTTCCTGATAGCGGAAGGATTTGTAGTAGTGATATCCAGGGTATGCGGGGGATATCCCCTCTCTCGAAATTTTGTCCGCATCTCTTCTAGCCGTTTGATTTGTAAATCTTTGTCAGAGACTATTTTGTGGACCCTCTGAAACTGGGATTTTGGGATAGAGTCTTTCATTTTTTTGGGGTGGAAGCTGTCATAGTGTAATAGGCTATTACGATCTGTTGGTTTGATGTGTAAATCTGTGGAGAGTTTGCCTTCTTTATTTTTGAGAATTGTGGTATCTAGGAAATGTACTTGGTCCTGATCGTACGTGATAGTGAAATCCAGGCCTGGCCAGGAAGTCTTGAGGAATCCAAAGAAGGATACCAGTGATGTTTCGGGGCCAATCCAGATACAGAATATGTCGTCAATGTACCTTTTCCACACTACGGAATGTGTGCGGAAAAGGTCATTCACATAAATGGTGCTGGTTTCGTAATCCGCCATATAGGCATTTGCGTAGGGTGGCGCAGCGTTACTACCCATCGCGGTGCCTCTCCTCTGTAGGTAGAATTTGTCCTCAAATAGGAAGTAATTTTTAGTGAGTACCAGAGACCGTAACTCACAGCAGAGGTTGACCTGATCGGGGTCTAGGTCAGAGGTACTCAGTAACCTCCTTACTGATCCGATGCCTTCCACGTGTGGTATGGACGTGTATAAGTCCTTTACGTCAAATGTGACAAGATAAGCCTCTGATGGGATGTTTTTAAGCTCCTCTATGAGTTCAAAAAGGCTCCCGTGTCCAATAGGAAGGAGGGAGTTTGTTTGATCATGGGTGTCAAGATTTTCTCTAAATATTTGGATAGGGGTGAGAGAATTGAGTCTGTTGAAGCCACTATGGGTCTTCCTGGTGGGTTGGCTAAGCTTTTGTGAATTTTTGGTAGTACGTAAAAGACTGGCGTGATGGGATTTTGTTTAGTTAGAAATTCACATGTTTTTTGGTCCAGTATTTTTAATTCTCTGTATTTGGTAAGTGTATTTTGTATTTGTTCTCTGGTAATGTTGGTCGGGTCCCTCTCTAGGGGTGTGTAGATGGAGCGGTCGTTCAATTGGCGGTAGACCTCTTGTCTGTATGCGGACTTGTCTAGTACGACTATAGCTCCCCCCTTGTCGGCTGGTTTAACTATTATGTCCTTGTCTGCCTGTAGGGAGTTGAGCGCTTGTTGATCCAGGGCAGTAAGGTTAGATGGAGCATGTAGTCTGCCTCTATCAAAGTCATCCCTTAATTTGTGAAACGAGTCATTCACAAAAGAGATGAATGCTTCTAGTGCCGGGGAACCTGTTGGAGGTCTATAATTACTCTTGTTCCTCAGGCCTAGGCTCCTTGAAGTAAGGAGTCAGTCGTCTGTAATACTAGGGGGTGGATCACTAGTGTTTGAATCGGCAAAGTGTAACTTGAGTCTAAGGGTACTATCACACAGTGAAATTTTCATCGCTACGACGGCACGATCTGTGACGTTTCAGCGTCGCACGAGAATCGTTCCATCGTCGTATACTGCGGTCACACTGTGCAATTCACGGCGCTGGAGCGATAATTTTGTGACGTATTTGCGATGTAGAAGTCGTATGGGACAGTCGTACTGGTCATGTCACACAAGACGATTCAGAGACAATTCAGAGCACTTAATTGAATTATCTGTGCGTGACGTTCACTAGGGGCGTGTAGTGCTGCTACAGAGTGTGCTGATAGGCCATAGGTTATGTGCACACAATTGGTTGGAAAATTTGTCACCTGACCACTATTGTTCCCGACACCACCTCACAGTTTAAAAATTTACTTTCTTCACTTTGTACTTGCACAGTTGGTGGACCTGGACGTCGCTTTTAGTGTTTCCCAGGCCATTCCACACTTGGCACCGCAGTTTCACAGAGCATTCTACACTTGGCACCACAGCTTCGAGGTATGAAATGACCGCTTGGGCGTAGTGGATGGAGCGATGTAAAAAAAAACACACGGCATGAGCGTCTCGTACTCGACGCTGAAGCGATGCGGATTGTACGCTGTTGTGGGTGTTGGGCTAGAGAGTGGTAGATGGAACAATGTATGGTCGGCATGAGTGCTTTGTGCGTCAGCTGTACTGAAGCGGGTGGTTGTTTTGGGTTATGGTGGCCTAGGGCATGGTAGATGGAACAATGTATGGTAGGCATGAGTGCTTTGTGCGTCAGCTGTACTGAAGCGGGTGGTTGTTTTGGGTTATGGTGGCCTAGGGCATGGTAGATGGAACAATGTATGGTCGGCATGAGTGCTTTGTGCGTCAGCTGTACTGAAGCGGGTGGTTGTTTTGAGTTATGGTGGCCTAGGGCGTGGTAGATGGAACAATGTATGGTCGGCATGAGTGCTTTGTGCGTCAGCTGTACTGAAGCGGGTGGTTGTTTTGGGTTATGGTGGCCTAGGGCATGGTAGATGGAACAATGTATGGTCGGCATGAGTGCTTTGTGCGTCAGCTGTACTGAAGCGGGTGGTTGTTTTGGGTTATGGTGGCCTAGGGCATGGTAGATGGAACAATGTATGGTCGGCATGAGTGCTTTGTGCGTCAGCTGTACTGAAGCGGGTGGTTGTTTTGAGTTATGGTGGCCTAGGGCGTGGTAGATGGAACAATGTATGGTCGGCATGAGTGCTTTGTGCGTCAGCTGTACTGAAGCGGGTGGTTGTTTTGGGTTATGGTGGCCTAGGGCATGGTAGATGGAACAATGTATGGTCGGCATGAGTGCTTTGTGCGTCAGCTGTACTGAAGCGGGTGGTTGTTTTGGGTTATGGTGGCCTAGGGCATGGTAGATGGAACAATGTATGGTCGGCATGAGTGCTTTGTGCGTCAGCTGTACTGAAGCGGGTGGTTGTTTTGAGTTATGGTGGCCTAGGGCGTGGTAGATGGAACAATGTATGGTCGGCATGAGTGCTTTGTGCGTCAGCTGTACTGAAGCGGGTGGTTGTTTTGGGTTATGGTGGCCTAGGGCATGGTAGATGGAACAATGTATGGTCGGCATGAGTGCTTTGTGCGTCAGCTGTACTGAAGCGGGTGGTTGTTTTGGGTTATGGTGGCCTAGGGCATGGTAGATGGAACAATGTATGGTCGGCATGAGTGCTTTGTGCGTCAGCTGTACTGAAGCGGGTGGTTGTTTTGGGTTATGGTGGCCTAGGGCATGGTAGATGGAACAATGTATGGTCGGCATGAGTGCTTTGTGCGTCAGCTGTACTGAAGCGGGTGGTTGTTTTGAGTTATGGTGGCTTAGGGCGTGGTAGATGGAACAATGTATGGTCGGCATGAGTGCTTTGTGCGTCAGCTGTACTGAAGCGGGTGGTTGTTTTGAGTTATGGTGGCCTAGGGCGTGGTAGATGGAACAATGTATGGTCGGCATGAGTGCTTTGTGCGTCAGCTGTACTGAAGCGGGTGGTTGTTTTGGGTTATGGTGGCCTAGGGCATGGTAGATGAAACAATGTATGGTCGGCATGAGTGCTTTGTGCGTCAGCTGTACTGAAGCGGGTGGTTGTTTTGAGTTATGGTGGCCTAGGGCGTGGTAGATGGAACAATGTATGGTCGGCATGAGTGCTTTGTGCGTCAGCTGTACTGAAGCGGGTGGTTGTTTTGGGTTATGGTGGCCTAGGGCGTGGCAGATGGAACAATGTATGGTCGGCATGAGCGCTTCGTTCCGCCGCAGAAGCAAGCGAATGGGACGCTGTTGTGACTGGTTGTGACTGGTTGACTACAGCGTGGCAGATGGTACTAGGTATGGTCGCCATGAGTGCTTTGTGCGGCTGCTGTACTGAAGCGGGTGGTACACAGGTAAAAGTAGTGTTTAAAGGACTCTATCAAATGCCTAACTTTTTATTTTTTATTTTTTTCCAGATGTCAAATCGTGTTGAATTCATCCGGGATTTCATTGAAATCTACCACTCTTTTCCCTGCCTCTGGAAAATTAAATCTCCAGAGTACTGCAACAGGGAAAAGAGGAAGGAGGGTTATTCTAAGCTCATTGACTTTTACAAGCTCCATGCTCCGGAAGAGATAGCAAACGAAGCAGTGATAAAGAAAAAAATACAGGCGCTACGCACAGTGTGGAGGAAGGAGCTAAATAAGGTCCTTCACACTACAAGGTCCGGAACTTCGACCGAAGATGTTTACGTGCCAAGGCTTTGGTACTTTGAACATATGAATTTTCTAAGGGACCAAGAGGTTCCACGGACATCCACGTGTCTACACTTGTTGGCACCTGCACCTGCGGAAGAGATTGTATCACCGGACCTCGTCGAGCAGGACTCTCAATGGCAACAAGTAAGTACCTCTTTTCACAACAGGTTCACCAATGTGTCGTATCATTAAATCTAATTTATCAGCATTTTCGGTTTTATCCTTCTGATTATCCCATCAATTTTTTAGTTATTACAAAATCATGTACGCATAAGTAACCCTGTCGCATTACAGTATTATATCGCAACCTTCATAAGTATCTAATGGCGACCTTCTTAAAATTCATAAACCATACCATCTCTACAATTGTATCGCTTCCAGCTGCAGATAAGTATTATTGGTGAGATTATTCGGCAATTACATATTCATCAGGTTCCCCTTGCAGTCAGAACAGTGTAGTTCAAAGTAATAAATAAATGGGAATGTTAAATAATATTACTAAGCTAAAAATCTATTATAACATTATTGCATGAATACGAATATATAGTTTGGATGCGGTTAGGGTGTTAAGACTTTTGGTTTTCGGGTTACTAACTTTTTTTTGTATTCTCCCCAGGAGGACAGTGCACAGGACAGTACACAGGACTGTGCACAGGACAGCTCAACGACTGAATTTGTGGAGGCTGCACCTGCCAGGACTCAAGGGAGGCTAGGTTCTCGGAAACGTAAGGCCACCGCAGACGTCTCCCATGAACTGGTGAGCCTGGCAAAACAGGCGTTAACAAACAGTGTCAGCCCTGCGATGCAGGGTTTTGGACACTATATAGTGGACAAACTGGCCAAAATGGATGACAGACAAAGAACAATAACCGAGCGTCTAATTTTGGAAGCGGTTCACAAGGGTTCAGATGGCAATTTGGACGAGCACACTCGTTTGGTGTCTTCACGGCCAATGCAGCGGACAGAGTCCTCATATTTCAATGGTTGGGCACACACACCAAGACGGCAAAATCTCCCCGTTTCCCACTTTGGTCCGCCACCCCCTAACTCCTACACGCCAATGCCTTCTCAGATGGCTTCGCCCATCAGGCACCAAAGTTATGGATCTGAAGATTTGGCATATCACGATTTGTGATTTTATAAATTTCGTTAAATAAATTTTTATGCATTCCATTTTTTTTTATTTTCTTGTTATTTATACTGTGTTTAATAAAACTTTTTCCTTGAAATTCAATCTCGACTGGTTGATTGGTGTGTCTCGATCACTGAGACAAAATGGGTCCACAGCACTGTATGAGGGCATAAATTCACGTAACCAAGAAACGTACATTTCTAAAAATAAAACATGGAAAATTGATGCAAAGTTTAAAAATATTGGTTTAATTAATTATGGTCACACTGCCGGCTTCTGTTGTTGAGAAAGAATAAAAACCGAACATTAATAACACAATAATAATAATAACACAGTATAGAAGCGGTGAGTGGCAATCTTAAGCGTGTTTTTGAAAACCTTACGTGGCAAGACCTCGTCTGGGGACAAATTCTCCGAAAGGAGAAAAGCCCGGAGGACAATCTGGGGGCCAGTACTGCGCTGACTGGGATGCCTCGTGGTGGCGGCGCTGTGTCTTTGCCTCATAGAATATAATGCAGATAAGCCCAATAGAATATAATGCAGCACAGCCCCATAGAATATTATGCAGCACAGGACCATGGAATGGAATGCAGCACAGCCCTATAGAATATAAGACACCAATGCGACACAATGTTCCCGTTTCCAACTTGTAATGTTGTTAAGAATTGGTTCATAATAAAAACTTGTCATGTAACTTCACTCTCAAAAGCTTGATTGGTGGGATATATATATGTTTAAATTAACAAACTTTTTTTAGCTGTACAACACACAACAAAAAATGTTCAGACACTTGGTTTCTATTTTGGCCCCGCCGGCAAATGTTGGCACATGTCCCGAAGCTTCAGCAGCTCCCCCATTGCCACATTCTGCTGCTCCTGAATCCGCGCCATAGTGTGGATAAGCCTTTCTATACCGGCTTCCAGATCCTCCTTTTCCCCTCTGGAGGAGGCCCGATATAAATAAAGTGTTCCGATTCTTATATGACGCATAACGTCAGATAAAAGCCCCTCTATTTGACCTTTGTCCGCCTGACTAGGTACAATTGTAACTATACCCATTTTTAAAATTGCAATATCTTTTGTCGAAAAGCCGTAGAGGGCTGAAATTTCGTGACATCTCTGCACTTTTGGTCCACAATATATTGGCCAAATCACAGTGGAGGTATATATGAAGGTACAATTGTACCTCTGCAGCCTGTCAACATTGTAAAATTATGCAGCCTGACGAAGGTTAAATAGTCCCGATCTTCTACTTCGCCCCTTCCACTTCCGCCGCATCCCATAGGGTGCCAACCCCTGCATATTAGGTTTGTTTGGGTTTGTTTCCTAACCTATATATTGGTTTTTAAATAATAATAATAATTATAATAATAATAATAATAATAATAATAATAATAATAAAACTTGGTTTTCATAGGGTAGGTTCATGATTAAGATTAGTCAATTTATGCCCTCAAGTTTATAGAATTAGATATAGAGAACCTGAGCAAGGTGAAAAAAAAATTTACAATTAGTACATCCGTTTTGCAAAAGTGACACAACACATCCAATACTGTAATGTAGCATTCACACATCTCTTTTTTTCCCGCTTATAAGGTAAAGTTAACATTAGCGTTGCGTATGGTCCTTATGCGGTGATATATGTGTTTCTTGTGCCCCGTATTTTCAAGATGGGGCCCGCATGGACATGTGTTGCCCTAGCGTTTTGGGACGCATGCATCAGGGTGCAGAGGACGACACATGACGCTGTTTTTTGGTGCCCATAAAAACATTTAAAAATTTAATGCATCTGTCTCAAAACGCTGCAGAGGTAAGGCTACGTTCACATTTGCGTTGTGCGCCGCAGCGTCGGAGCCGCAGCCAACAACGCAAACAAAAACGCATCAAAACGCATGCACAACGCAAGTTGCAAGTGCAACGCATGTCCATGCGCCACCATGTGAAATATAGGGGGGCATGACGCATGCGGCGCCGCTGCGGCGTCCGCTGCTAAGGCGAACGTAGCCTAATACATTTACATTTGCATTCAGCGTTGCGTGTGCAAAGCTGCAACGCTCAACACAAAAGTAAACATTAACATAAGATTCAATACATGTACAGGTCAAATAAAGTGTCGACACAACAGCCGTACCCCATAGATGCCAAAGGCACTGAAACACTGGAACAAGGACGATGAGCGCTGCGGCGTGATAATGAGAACGCAAAAAAAAAAAACGGTATTTCTGGAGTCGGCGTCACAATCGCGACGCTGTTCTGAAACGGAGACGCTATAGCGATGTTGATCGGGCGCCACGCGTCAAGGACCTCCTCTGGGCGTGGTTAGGTGGTTAAGCGTCTTGGCAGGCAAAATGGCGGCGCGACAGCGCTCAGCTCCTCTGGGGCGGCCAGAGATGGCATTTTTTGTCCAAGAGATGTCTGCCCTGGACTATGAGGGCCTGGGGAGTCAACCTCAGCACCCAAACCTCCACAAGCAGGAGGTGCTGCGCCGCATTGGGCGCATGATGGAGAGGAGGTTTGGCGTCCGACGCAGTGCGCAGCAGCTCAGGAAAAAGTGGGCAGACCTCCGATATAAGACCCCGCAGCTTCTGGCAGAGTTGCGTGCGGAGCCAAGGCGTGGTAAGTACCTGTATGGGGGAATCGGGATACGCACGCTGCCGGGAGGTTTGGAATGTGAAACATGCTCAGGTCAGGGGTTACAAAATCATCGCATGGTGACTGTATAATATCTTTGTACACTTGTAGGCTACAAGAAGTGAGGGGAGTGTAACACGACTATATAACATATAATCACAGCCGTATCCAGCATTACAGCTCAGTCCCCATAGAATGTAATACAGCACAGCCCCATAGAATTAAATGCAGCACAGCCCCCATAGAATGTAATGCAGCCAGCCCCACAGAATATAATGCAGCACAGGCCCATGGAATGGAATGCAGCACAGGCCCATGGAATGGAATGTAATATAGCACAGCCCCCATAGAATGCAATGCAGCACAGCCCCCATAGAATGTAATGCAGCCAGTCCCATAGAATGTAATGCAGGCAGGCAGCCCCCATAGAATGCAATGCAGGCAGGCAGCCCCCATAGCGACAGCGTGGGGAGTGTGCCAACAGCGGCACACTCGAGCGGCCCACTACTGCCATCGGCCCTTCTGGCATTTGCCGGAACTGCCCGATGGCCAGTCCGGCCCTGGTTTGGCGAGTAGAAATTTCATTAATTATTAGGCTCCTAACTTTTTCCACCAATGATGCCTAGGTATTTTTTGGGAATTCTGGAGCCCTGTACTTTTGGTGTCTACATATTAAGGTTCTTAATGTTTGTGTAGGGAGACGGCGTTGGCAACAGCCACCAGCACCTGCATCCTCCCCCAGCGGCAGCCCACAGCCCGGGACATCACATATGTTTTCCATCATTGTTTGCAATTTGCAACTTTATTACTGCATATGGGACATTAATGCGGAACATTAATTTTGGCTCCTATTTTGTCCCGCCAATGGCGCATAGGTATTTTTTGGTAATTATGGAGCCCTGTACTTTTGGTGTCTACATATTAAGGTTCTTTAATGTTTGTGTAGGGAGACGGCGCCGGCAACAGCCACCAGCACCTGCATCCTCCCCCAGCGGCAGCCCACAGCCCAGGACATCACGTATGTTTTCCATCATTGTTTGCAATTTGCAACTTTATTACTGCATATGGGACATTACAGGGGGACATTTATTTTGGCTCCTATTTTGTCCCGCCAATGGCGCATAGGTATTATTTGGTAATTATGGAGCCCTGTACTTTTGGTGTCTACATATTAAGGTTCTTTAATGTTTGTGTAGGGAGACGGCGCCGGCAACAGCCACCAGCACCTGCATCCTCCACCAGCGATAGCCCACAGCCCGGTACATCACGTATGTTTACCATCATTGATTGCAATTTGCTATTTTATTTCTGCATACGGGACATTAGAGGGGAGCTGAAATACTGTATACATTACAGACGCAGTAAGGACCAGGCGCGCTAGCACCCCACCGCAGGCCACAACACCACCCTTCCGCCACTCCTCTTCCTCCCCCGGGTCGGCGGCATTCTCACCAGAGGCCACCCTTCGTAAGTGACCAAAACTGTGAGCACTTCTCCATAGCGTGTTCAACTTTTAACCATATATGTATTTGCTGCGTTTTAGCTGCGGCAGCTGGTGCACAAGCGAGGGGATGGGAGGTGAGCAGCTCTTCCACCTCTTCCGGTGATGACCAACTGGTGTCACTTCTCCGTAAGTATACAGACAGTGGGAGAGGTTATCTTTTGGATGTCACATTTGACAACGACAAGAACGAAAAAAAAAAAAAAAAAAAAAAAAAAAAGGGCTAGACCTCTGGGACAGGACCAAATTGAGTGTATGGTTAATCTCAGGGTATGTTCACACATGTCGTATTTGCAGAGTAATCACCGTCCGTTCTCGGACCTCTTCTATCCACAGAATCGACCACCGTGAGAGAGCTGCTGGCAAAGCAGAGGCGGCTGGAGGGGACAGCAGCGCACCTGCAGGTGACAGCAGCACGCCTGCAGGAGACAGCAGCGCGCCTGCAGGAGCAGGTTAAAGATAATGGACGCATGCTGCGCCAACTGCTAGCCCACCACCACAATGGGACAATGTAATTTTTTTTGTTGTCTTAAAAAAATAAAAAAAAAAAAAAAATATCAGTAAAAAACAAAGTTATTTAGCCGTTAATTTTGTGTTCTGTTTTTATGTACTTGCGGAGCAGGCCTGGGCCAGCAGAGCCAAGGCACACACAAAAGAGAAAAAAATGCAGGAAGCACAAAAGAGTTTGCAAAACGCATCCTAAAGTGCCTCCATCTTGTACGTCCGCTTGCCAGATGCACAACATGACTGCCAGAGATGTTTTATACATGGGGGGGGGGGGGGGGGGGGGGGGAACTTGCAACCAAATCCAAATCACAACAAGGTCAATACACGCATCATAGAAATGAGTGAGATATATTGGCGGTCAGGCCTGTGTTCTTTTGTGTGTTGTCCTTTGTTTATGTGATAAGGCAGAGGTGCATCTACATAGTAAATGAATATTGGCCATAGAGATAATGGAGGATCTAGGTGTACACTGTAAAAATCTTGAATGAGAAGCCTCTGTCCTGTTTGTGACCCATCATTATCTACATATGTACACAACTCCTGTGGGGTTCCATTGTAGGCTAGTGGTCCTGAGATAGACATCATGTCTCCGACCTATGCATATGTATATTGATAAACAATGCCTTGTGTAGGACAGGTTTAACTCAATTAGGGCAGGCTCCAACATGTCCATTCAAACAACAATGGTTTATTACCCAAACACCACAGGACACCACCACCACCACCTTATCATTATACTTTTAAATGCAAAAATGATTGTCTGCCACGACGTACTATCCCGTTACAGGTAATTAAGTCCCAGGTCACTTTGACCTGATAGTAGGTCATATGGGATTAAGGAGTTAACCACTTTATATAAAAAAAAAACAGCCGTGAATAAACGGGAGTAATGCAAAACTATTTTATTAAACAAAAGAGAGTTGCCTATTAAAACAATGTCATTGTGGAAAGCAAAAGCATAAAATATCGATGGTTCAGTTTACGCTACACATACAATTGTTTTTTTTATACGGCGTGATCCTGCCAAGGCACAGCTCCAGAACCATTAAAGTACAGGCAGTATTTTTCTCTACAGTCCCTTGCATCGTCTGCCTGTCTGCCAGATCCCAGCGCTTGAAGACCTGCTACATTTTCTTCTTGTGCCCGCCATTCCCCGGGCACAATATCTCCGGTTATTGTGTCCACAGAATCAATAAATGAAGGAGGAGAGTAGGAGCTGGTGTCATGGCGTCTCAGGAAGTTATGCAGCACACAGCATGCCAAAACCACAAAGTCTATAGACGGCAGCTTCAAGTTGATAGCTGTGTGGAAAACTCTAAACCGATTCGCCATAATCCCAAAGGCATTTTCGACCACACGACGGGCCCTAGACAACCGGTAGTTAAAGATTCTCCGCTCCGCTGTGAGTGTTCTCTGCGCAAATGGCTTCAGCAGATGTGGATGAAGAGGGAAAGCTTCATCAGCGATGAAAACAAAATTGAGGTTTCCCTTTGTGTCTTCATTTCGTGGCAACTGCAGTTGATTGTTCCTCAGGGCTTCCCCAAATGAAGTGTGTTCCAAAACACCACCATCGGAGACTCGACCATTCATGCCAACATCCACATCCACGAACTCATAGTTCGCATTGACAAGGGCCATGAGGATCAGACTGAAATATCCTTTGTAGTTATAGAAGAAGGATCCTGAGTTGGCTGGTTGGGTGATGCGCACATGCTTGCCATCCAAGGCGCCACCGCAGTTTGGAAACTGCCACAGCTGCTCAAAATCGCAAGAAATCTTCTTCCAGTCATCCGCCGTCTTGGGAAACTGCAAGATGAAAAGAAAACATGTAAAAATTAGTAAAAATACATTAATACATAGACAGAATTGACGCGCAGTATGGAGTAGTCAAACAAAGTGAACAATCCAGAGTATGCAGGCAGCCATTGTATCAGACTGCTTCACTGACTGAAAGGGTTGATGAACACTATATGGACATAACATAACACAGCATTCAAAACCAATAGGAGTAAAAAATAGTCACCTCCATATAATGCCTTAAGCTCTGCACAATAGCCTCGCAGGTCTCCGGAATCAGGACACTCAGTAAAGGCCTGGAAACAGCAGCTGAAAATCGCAAATCCTGAAGAGACCTTCCTGTGGCCAGGAACCGCAGTGTCACCGCCAGCCTTTCATCCACGGGCACGGCTGCACGCATCGGCGTATCCCGCCTTTGTATGAGTGGCATAACAGCAGCAAGTATTAACTTGAAGGATTCCTCTGACATCCGAAGGTAGTTTCGGAAATCCTGAGGGTTGTTATCACGTAACTCTCTTATCAGACCCATGTGTGACAATGTAGACCTTTTCAGCAGCCAGCTCCTGGTCCACATGCGGCGTTTTCGTTTTGGACGTCGCTCCTCTAGGAGCCGTGCTGCCTCAAACAACAGGGCAGCAGCAACGACAGACCTCTCACCGGAAGTCAGCATACTTGCTAAAAAGAATACAAAAGTACAATTAATACACATGCTAACAAACCAAATGTTTTAACCATTTATCTAAATCTTTATGGTGCTACCAACATAAACTGGGCAGTCCACCATGCAACAGCTAGATCTGTAAAAGGATAAGATACGCCACGCTACAACTCACTACTTGAGACGCTCTGGCCTACCTACGCTGGCCTACCTCGCTCAATAAGGAACAATCGTCAACGCTCCAGCGCTAAACATGAGGTAAAATCCACGTTGAAGGGTTCTATCTGCTACGCTGAAGCGTTGTACATACCTCTTGCGGTAAAATTATGTAGTTTAAAGTCCAGGGAATCCAGGTGAAGTTTGGAACCAAAAACGTGCTACAGAGAGAAAATAATACAGCGCCCGACAGTTCCGGTTATATCGGCAGGGAACAATGGTAGTACGTCTGGCGAATGAGCGCACAGTATTGTACCCCCCAATCAGCACACAGGAGGTGGAGAATTTGATGCTCCTACGTATCACTCCTCTCCACCCATTACATCGTATATAATATCGTGCACACCTATGTCACACGATGCAATCATGCCGCCACAGCGGGACACTAGACGACGAAAAAGTTCCAAACGATCTGCTACGACGTACGATTCTCAGCGGGGATCTGGATCGCAGTAGCGTGTCAGACACAACGATATCGTTACGATATCGCTAGAACGTCACGGATCGTGCCGTCGTAGCGATGAAAATTTCACTGTGTGATAGTACCCTAAGAGATCTATAGAATCTCTGTAGATCCATCTCTAAGTTGAAAGTGCTTAGTCTATAACTTGGGCAGAAGGATAGCCCTTTTTGTAGCACTTGGTGTTTTGCGATGCTTAGTGATTTGGAGGAAATATTAATTACCAGGGGGTTCGTACCTGAGAGCGGGTTATGCATGTGAAGTCCGTATTTCTTTGACCGTCCCTTTCCTCTACGGGTCCCCTTCTTCTCGGTTGTCTCCTTCCTCGTCCTAAAAAACGACCTGCTGATGGTCTTTCGCGTCGTTCTTGGTCCGATCCTGACGTCGAGATGTCTGTCGTAGATCTGTAGTTGGAGCGTGTGGAGAAGGTCCCGGAGTTCGAGTTGTCTCACCATTTATAGACTTTGTTCTGTTCGTAATCTTCTGCGTCCCTGATGAATTTTGACCTTTTCCTTGCTTCCGTGTCCCGTCTATGTTGCTCGATAGTAGTATTGATACGAGTTTTGAGATCCTGGAGTTCTTCTAGAGTGGAGGATGATGCCAACTGTTGTTCAATGTTCGTGATGCGTTCTTTACTCTGGGCGATCCCTTGGTGTAGATGTTCCAGCATCAGCGTCATGAGATCAAAAGAACATTTGTTTAGAATTCTTTCAAAACGAGAACAAAAGTCGGGGGAGTCACTAAAGAGGGTAGGGCGGAGGGGGACCCGTAGTCCCCTCGGAATCCTCTGGACTTTGAGGTACTCCGTAAGAGTTGCACAGTGCAATTCCAAATTTGTACTCCGTCTTAGTTAGACGCCATTGGCACATCCTAGGAGCAGCTCACCCAGGGGTCAAAGAATTTGTTGAACCTTTCCTCCCCTGCTTCCGTAGACCGCGCAACATACGTGATAAGTTGGTAAGAGCAGACATAGGGAGTTCACAATCTATACCCAGACAACGTTTCCTTACCAATCCAAGGACAGGCACATTTCCATGCCTACAGTGCATACAGTGTAACAACATACAAAGAGGCACGACTGTATACCATCCACACAATGGTAAGGAATACCCCATTAAAGGCTTCTTTACATGCGATTCGGCATATGTAATTTATTTAATTAAATGCCCGTGCGGACTTTATTATGTGGGGGAAACAACTCAACCCATCAAGCAAAGGATCTCGAAGCACAAATCCACGATAAGATGCAAAAACACCTTACTACCTATTCCCTATCACTTCATCACTCAGGGCCACACCATTGCCCAGCTAAGATTTCAAGTGATTGAGCAGGTAACACCACCACGTAGAGGGGGTGACAGGATAGGCCTCCTAAAAAAGAGGGAGGCCTACTGGATACATGAATTACAGACTTTAGCCCCAAGGGGCTTGAACAGAGACTACGACATCCAATCCTTCCTCTCTTAATGCATGATGAACTGAGTGGATTGTGCTCATCTAATATCTCTAATGTGACCCTTATAATACCATCTTTGATGTAAAGTATTGCGATATAATATGCTGATATTAATCTGTGATTTCCATTCTAATTCTATTATCTCTCTTTCACAGAATCGGCTTTATTAATACTGACTGGAATATAGATCACCCCTGCTAAAACTCACTGCTAATGGTCACCAAGAACGATCACGTTTCACCACTTGTCAGCTAGAATGACTTTTCACCACTTTGGAGGATCTGATCTTGCATCTCAGAATGACAGGGCACTTCTTCACTGCGCATGCCCGCAGTGGAACGCATGGCCCCACCCACTCTAGCAATAGTGGAACGCAACTTAGCCATACCCACACCGCCAGGTCACTTCCGGTCAGGCACTTCCGGTAGCGCGTCTTTGAACGCGCACATAAATGGCATTAACACGGCAGCTTCCCCACACTGAGGACAAGCGGTGGACACCGCGTCCGGGACAGGAACACCTTAGGTAAGCTGGACACATCATGACTCACGGAGCACTTCCCCCTGAGCGTTATCCCAGGTCTTCGGTAGCAATTTCATTTCTCCCCACAGTGCCTGACTGACGCATAGCCTGTAATCACCACTTACAGATACTATAAGGGGTATGTTGATCTTTATTACTACCTAAATGTGCGCTACCACATGCTTAATTAGTCTGAGATTTTGCATACATACTTACAGGTCCATTCATCCCCAAAAAATTCATCTACTAGACATTCTCTCTGTGAGAGGGTAGGTCTTTTTCCTTTTTTTTCTTTTCCCTTCCCTTCTTATAATTTCACTCCAACGGTCACTATGAAATAATTCCCTTTCACCACTAGTGCATGACTATTGGCACGTTTCTTCATGATAACTGCATTTCACTAGAGACTGGTAGATTCAGTACGTGGTTATCCTCTGAGCAGTTACAATTTTTCAGCCAATTGTATTTACATGAGACCATTAATTGAATGTATTTATTGTATATACTTTATTTCATTATTTATCATTTTTGTTTAGTACATTGAAGAAGGTCTATGACCGAAACGTTTGTATGTACTCTCTTTATTAAACCACAATAGCATCTGATCACGTGTGTGCCAAGTTACTTTACAAAATCTATGTAAAACTATACCAAGCTGACCTTGCATGTTGCCAGGGGTTACAGAACATCACGTTTGTGATAGTGGGGAAACAGCATTTCATGATCCGTCTGATGTAATAGTGATGTCAGGTGTGTGGGCGGGTTCATCACTTGTGGTGGAAATGAAGTGATAATTGTGTGCGAGTATGGGACCCATACTCACAGACTAAAGACTAACTAAACTATCAAGCTAGCTGTACTAATGCTTTAAGAGTGTGGTCAGCCGGCATGATGGAACCAGTTTTCTTGTGTGAGCTTATCACGGAAGGGACAGAAAGGGCAGACAGCTGTGGAGGGAGAGAATGCAATTGAGGGCGAGGCTGTCCCAGGAGAGGTAGAACTCCCAGGTAAGGCCTCATTGCAGGGTTCCACCATGACCGGGATGTCAGAGAGCCAGGTTAGTCAGTCTGGACCAGCGACTTGGTTGGAAGCAGAGGAGAAGTGGGCACTACTCGCGGTTGCAGTGGCGGCTGTCACACGCAGTAGTAGAGCCGTGGCCCCTTGGGGGGGTCAGATGGCGCCCCCCTTCCGACCAAGTGGCTGCTGGGTTAGATGGAAGCCAGGAGACAGGTCCCAGGGAACTGACAGAAGATGTGGCAGTCTTTTCTATTCTGGCCACATCAAGTCTGAGGTTACAGGCAGTGTTGAAAACTGACGACTGAAAGCTCTCAAGGAGCAAGTGGCACAGCCTCCCTCGGACTCAGATCTCGAGCGGGTGGTCTGGGACCAAGGACGGCTACACCACGTAACAGTTCAGCAGTGTTCATCAGAGGAGTGGTCTAGGAACAGACAGTTGGTGGTACCCTATCTAGGATGAATTGTTGTGGATTGCGCACGAGAATCTGATGGCCGGACATCTAGTGATCACTAAGATAAAGGCCCGGATGGCCAGCATTTTTACTGGTCCAGGATGGGGGCCGATGTGGCTGCCTACTGCCATTTGTGCGACACCTGTCAAAGGGTGGGGAAGGCAGAGCGGCACTCCAAAGTCCCACTGGTAACTGCCCATTAATAAAGAGCCTTTCAGGAGGGTGGCCGTGGATTTGGTTGGCCCGATGGCCACTCCATGAAATGTTACATAGTGAAGGTTGTAGACTATGCCACCTGGAAGCGGTAGCCTTGTCGTCCATTCGGGCCAACAAGGTGGCCACCGCCTTATCGGATTTTCTCCAGGACATGCTCACTGACCGGCAACCAAGTTAATGTAGCACCTGATGGAGTCCCTCTGTAAGCAGATACAGGTGCAACATCTGGTGACCAGCCCAGTACAACCCACAGACCAACAGCCTGTGCGAACAGTTCAGTGGCACCCTAAAGCAGATGCTTAAGATGTTGGTTGTCTCCCAAGTGTCCGACTGGGAGCAGTACCTCCCACACCAGCCATTTGCCTACCAGGAGGTTTCATAGGCCTCAACGGGTTCTCCATCTTCGAAATCCTTAACGGGTGACGTGTGCAGTGGCTCCTGGCTCTGGTGAAAGAAGTCTGGAAGGAAGATTAGCCACCCCTGGAGTGTTGTTCATTGAGTATGTTGTGCGCTTCCGTGACAAAATGCAGGCCTTGGCGCAGCTGGTACACGATAATATAACGCAAGCCCAGGCTGACCAGAAGTGATGGAAAGACCAGCTTGTGCGAGACACGTTGAAGAGATAAACGTGAGCAATACTATAAGGGTGCACAGGAAGGTTCCCACACCGTGTGTAACATATATAAAAAGAACCTAGCACTCAACTTAAGAGTGAACAACCCTATTTTTTTATTGTAGTACCAACAAAACGTTTCGGTCTAAAATACCTTCTTTCCTCAGTTGAGTACTATTAGTTAGGAACGAGAGTGCTGCTGTTTGCTCAGAGTGAATCCTATATCACCTACTCTTGTGTGACTTAGGTAAATATAACCATCCAGTCTGATGGATAGGAGTGCGATATCATAGAAATGCTGGCTGCGAGTCCTGTATGACGACGGAGTCCACCGCTAGTCAGTCGGGTAAGGAGTGTGCGACCTACTGCGTGCCCGCGGTACCAGTGACCGCTGAACAGGGGAAGATGCCGTGCCCGAAGACCGTGGGACATGCAGGGACCGCGTCAGGAGCAGATGAGTATTTGACAGTTGTCACTCCCCCTCAACTAATAATTTGTGGGGGCACCACAGAGGACAATATACTGGGATCCTAACCTTGACCTACGAAACGCATGAGCAGTAGAAAACAAGACACAATAGGCCATACAAAATGGGGATCACCAAAACGCAGAGATTTGACCCCCCCCAAAAAAAAACACAGCTTTATTACAATGTAACACAGGACATTAACATTTAAAACATTAAATACACAAAGCCCATAGTAAGGCAAACACCTGAGCTAGGTTCATGGGGGTGGTAATTAAATATTTTAGGCTTCTATATGGACAGCATATTCGTGGTGTGCAAAAAATAGCAATATTCCATATACATATGAACCCTACAAATGTGACCACAAGTACATGTAAATATAGTTACTAGTAGAAAGAACAGATGTACACTGAATATGTCCAACAAATTCTGTAGACAGATGACCTTGTGGCCTTAAATCCAATAACCAGGTCCCTAACAACACAGAGCAGTATGAATTTGGGACAACTGTGTCAAGTCATAAGATTATAGTGCTAAGTTGCAAAAAAGAAAAATGGTCTATGCACCCAAGTTTGTTAACCGCATAATGTGCACAGAGCGAGAAATGAAGTTGTCCCCCAACAACCCAATTATACAAATAGACAAATAGAAAAAAAATCACAATATTAGCACATGTCCGTATGGTAGACCAGACCCATGCACCTAATAAACCAGCCTATACCATACCCCAGGAATGTCAGGTATAATAACCTGATCCTAGCAAAGTCAGGCACAAAGAGAGCGGATGCCCAACGCATGTCGCCACGCAGCGGTGGCTTCGTCACCCCTGATAACATAATATCTCACAGCTGTCTGCTTTATCTTTGCTGGTTACCATAAATGGGGGAACCCCACGTCACTTTTTTTCCATTTATTAGGTTAATCCATGTACATTAAACTACACACGCAAGTAACTAATCTTATGTGTCACAGATATCCATTATCTATCTATATTTTTGCACATCTTTAACATATAAAAATCTGTCATGTCTATTCTGCATTCTGTTCTGGTACGAGGCACATGGATGGTACACACGTCCACACGGACGGCCAACAGAAAACCACACGGATAGCAAAAACTGAGTTTAACACGTATGTTTTTTAAGCGGCTGTGTGAAGGGGGCCTTAGGGTATGTACACGCTAAGTTTTTGTAAACCACGAGTTTTGATTAAAGATATGAAGGCATTCTGCTCCAAAAACTCAGCAACAAAAAACTCAGTGTGAACACACTCACTCCATTCTCAATAACGGGATGATATTTATTGGCGTGCATGAAGGGGTCTCTGGGAGATTTATGGATTGATGGTTGACTCTTGATTGCCTCAGATGATGGTCCAATGCAGGAACCATCATATAAATGAAATAAATAAAAAAAGTATTTAAATAGATTTTTATTAAGAACAACATTACATTTTACATATTATTTTCTCATGTTCCATACAAAGTTTTCTCAATTTTAAAAGCCCCACCATTCCCAACAAGTCCCACCCCACCCCCAAAAGACAGCTCATCTCTTTTAGTATCACCTCTATCAATAATACTTAGTGAATCTTTAACCCACTTAAGACCGCATATTCAACATTCAGTTTTCACCGAACACAGGCCCTTAACTTTCCCACCCTTTTTACCTGCCCTCATCCCAATTCAAGCCACAGAGACCACATTTTATCAAACATTTCTATTTTCCCTTGTTTCTCGTAAACCCCTTTTTCCAATTTCAGACCCTGCTTTACATATTGAAGGAATCCTCTCCTCGTGGGAGGTTCCTCCTTAATCCAGTTACGTGCTATCACCTTTTGGGCCATATATAATAGTCTAGCAATTGCTATCTTCCAGGCGTTATCCACTCCAATCTCATCTACATACCCCAGTAAGCACACCATCGGATCCCTTGGTACCGTGCATCTATACGCTCCTTCCACACGACTAAAAACCACCAGCCAAAAAGCGGCCAGTCTCGTACACGTCCACATCATATGATATATTCCAGCATTGATAGTCCTACACCTCGGACACTCAGAATCAGCACGCAAACCCACTTTATACAATACTTCCGGAGATTTGTAGACTCTGTATGATATAAAGCTGCGACAGCCTATACGGTTCACTTAATGACACCCGTGGAACCCACTCCAGCACCGACTCCCAGGTTTCATTCTCCATTGGGCCCAGGTCCCTCTCCCACTTAGCTCTCGCCTTTATCGGAAATCCTAACAGGTATGTATGTAATAAGTCTTTATATAGGGTGGAAATAACTCCCCTCGTAGTCCCTTCACCACACACATATTCCAACACTATATCGTCTTGTATTCTAATACCTTCACCCCTGTTTTGAGCTCCAAATACGTGCCTCATCTGTGCATATTGGTATTCCCCCGAGGGCCCGAGTCCAATCTCCACCTGCAATTGGGAAAAGGGTTTCAGCACTCGCTGTTCAATTATCTGATTCATGTAATGAATTCCCTTGGCCTGCCACTCTGGTAGTACCCCCAATGCTACAAACTCCAGAAAGTTATTATTAAACCATATCGAAATAAATACTTTAAAATTAAATTTAAACAGCCTTGACAGAGCTAAGCTTGGGCAATGTTATCTAGGTTACCTTGTCTTTATACTTGATGCGCCACATGCAAGATGATTTGCCTTTGCAGCCTGCAAGCTGAACCAAATGTTTCACTTTTCCTTCATCATTATTAGAGAATCATATCAGCAAGATAGTGAGGGTAAGAGCATGTCAGGATAAAGACAAGTGCACAGTTCCATGACTGGGCGGTCAGATACCAGCTCGGCTGTCGACACGTTTCTGATGTTTCCACTTTTAATCATGAACATGTTCTATTTGGCTAACAAGTATGGATATTATAAAAATCATCACACTTATCTCAGATTAGGTGACAACTAACAATTTAGTAACCTCTGCCTCTCTTTGTAACCTGTTTGTCCTTTAACTGATAAAGCCAGGATATAACCAACTAGCTATTGAACCCATTCTACGCCCAGGTGGCGAGCATTTATATTGGTATATGGTCTCCATCCTGGTATGTGCTGCTACCATCTTGCACCCCCACCCTGTCATATGCTGCTCCCATCCTGCGCCCCCATTCTGTCATGTGCTGCTCCCATCCTGCGCCCCCATTCTGTCATGTGCTGCTCCCATCCTGCGCCCCCATTCTGTCATGTGCTGCTCCCATCCTGCGCCTCCATTCTGTCATGTGCTGCTCCCATCCTGCGCCCCCATTCTGTCATGTGCTGCTCCCATCCTGCGCCCCCATTCTGTCATGTGCTGCTCCCATCCTGCGCCCCCATTCTGTCATGTGCTGCTCCCATCCTACGTCCCCATTCTGTCATGTGCTGCTTGTGCTGCTCCCATCCTGCGCCCCCATTCTGTCATGTGCTGCTCCCATCCTGCGCCCCCATTCTGTCATGTGCTGCTCCCATCCTGCGCCCCCATTCTGTCATGTGCAGTAAAAAGGTCACTGGCTTGCTGCGCTGATGTATTTTCTATATATTATCAGTATAAAGTGGCTGGATTGCTCTGCTGACGTATTTTATATATGCAGACCCTGTAGTATAAGGCAGCACCCCATAGGCATACCCTGTAGTATAAGACAGCACCCCATAGGAAGACCCTGTAGTATAAGGCAGCACCCCCCCACAGGCAGACTCTGTAGGTATAAGGCAGCACCCCCCCCCTCCACAGGCAGCCCTTAGAAAGGCAGACTCTGCAGTATAAGGCAGCACCCCCCTTTCACAGGCCGGCCCTGTAGTATAAGGCAACCGCCCCCCCCACAGGCAGACCCTGTAGTATAAGGCAACCCCCCCCCCACAGGCAGACCCTGTAGTATAAGGCAGCAACCCCCCCCACAGGCAGACCCTGTAGTATAAGGCAGCAACCCCCCCCACAGGCAGACCCTGTAGTATAAGGCAGCAACCCCCCCCACAGACAGACCCTGTAGTATAAGGCAGCCCCCATAAAGAAAAACAATAAATACCTCTCTTCTTCCTGGTTCCTGCGCTGCTCCCGCTCACCACCAGACCGCGGGCACCGGGCAGTGACGTCATCGCGCCCCGTCAGTGTCGGTGATGTTAGACGCCGACATGGGGATGATGGGAGGAGCATAGCACTCCTACCCTCATCAATGCGGTCAGCTGCATCGGCTAGATGCCGATACAGCCTACCCTTTGATGACAGGCGGGGGACCCACTGCTGGCACTGCCCCCCCCCCCCCACCTGCTCAGGGGCCCATAGATTCTCCCTGCTCTGCCACAGAATGTAACTGTATCGGCGCACTGTGCACGCCAATACAGTTACAGTAGCGTAGCTCTGGATGGGCCCCCTCTGAGCACTGGGCCCACCCGGTAGCTACGCTACTGCCGGATAGGTAGGTTGTTGTGCCGGAGATTGCGGTATGCGTTCAGTGCTTACGCATACCGCGATCTCCTGGGTCACAATCCTCATCCCCGGAATGTAACACTGTGGGGTCCAGACTGCGCAGGCGCATCGCACTTGCGCAGTCTATAAAAGCTTCGGACAGAGTGACGCTCCTAGCATTATATTATAGATTTGACATTGGCACTGGTGTGTGATTACTGAAATCCAATATACACCTACTGAGAAAATAGAAAAAAAAAAAAACTATTTTACACATACAGTATCTGCCTGCATTCAGTATCTGGTACTCAAAAAGTGCTGACAATTAACAGAAACCATCCTTCATATCATGGCAAAAGTGCTGGAAGCACCCATCTTCTTACGATGACGTCCTCTTCTGGTCTTCACGCTGCGGCTCCGGCGCAGGCGTACTTTGTCTGCCCTGTTGAGGACAGAGCAAAGTACTGCAATGCACAGGTGGCGGAAAAGGTCAGAGGCCCAGCACCTGCGCACTGCAGTACTTAGCTCTGCCCTCAACAGGGTGAGTTTAATCTAACCTCTTTTTCTTATCTTTTAGGATTGGTGGTGGTGGTGGGGGGGTTTTGGGCTTATCTACGGCATTATAGAATGCTGTAGATAAGCCCCTGATGCTGGTGGGCTTAGCTCACCTTCGATTTTGGGGGTGACAGGTTCCCTTTAAGGTTTTCAAGAAAATTTGATTGGGCTATGGTTTTTAGTACAGAAAATGTTTTGGGTACAGATTTTCAATTCTTGAAAGAGTCATATGAAGCCAAGTTGGTAAGGAAGGCCTGGAATCAGGCAGCATGGCTTATCAGTAGCCGGCCTTGCCAGGCTGATAGCATTGTGCATTCCTTTATATCACACATTACAGGATGACACATTGTGTGAGCAGAGGGAGAATATACTTCAGACCGATAACAACTCAAGGTTATATAAACTCTGTACAATCTGCTCAGGTAAAAAAACAAACATCCCCAGATCCTGTGTCAATAAAGGTGCCTAAATGTACAAGTGCGGTCTGAGTTTGTTTGTTTTTTATATTTGACAGCGTTCAACCGCATAGTGTCTTAGATCCAAATCACACATCCGTGACAATGACGGATCTGAGAATGAAATCTGTGAAACTCATAGCATGTCCTATTCTGAACCGATGTTGAGGTTTAGAACAGGACATTCTCAGTGGGTCTGCGCGCTGTCAGATAGAAAAATAATAATAAATCGGGTAGCACTTAGGCATTCACTTGAATGTGCGAATGTATGGCAAATATATAAATCAGTGGGTCTGACAGCTAGCTCAAAAAGAAATAGAAAAGTCACACAGTAAGTTACACTATCTAGCTTAGGAATAAATGCAGGGTGGAAGTGTTCGCAAGTGAAGATCTTAGATGACCAATTCCCTTTTTCATTTGATCGGTAACTGCACGCAGTTTCACAATTACAGAATGTCAACACCCAGGAAAACACTTGCAAAAATATCACTATACCACTCATCTAGATGAGCTTGTTGAAATCCAAGTGCTCGCCTCTAAAACATCAGCAAAACTTATAAGTTTATAACAATTACTCTGGCCTAGGCTAATACACCATTTGGAGAAGATTCATCATTGCTTTCACATTTTCTTGGAAGTAAAAAATGGTTCTTGAGGCTCGTTCAGATGATCGTATTATACAGACGTGTGCTGTCCGAGTACAGTTCAGCATACTGATCAATGTAATTCAATGTCTGTCCATATGACTGACTAGCCATGCCAATGGGAAAAAGTTGCAGCATGCACTATTCTCAGGGAATCAGATAAGAATCGCCCATATAAGTCGCTAGGTGCAGAAAACAAAATTCAGACCCCATAAGGATCATTTGTGTAGCATCTGATTTTTACAGATGAGTTGCATTATTAACCCAGGATACTGCATTAGATCGAGTACATTTTAAATGTTGGTGTATAAAAAAGGTGATACATGGACGACAATATGGATGGAACTCTTGACAATTTTTCATATGATCATCTGATCCTGGCCTAATAATGAATTTTCACTTATTTATTTTACTCACTTATACAGCGCCATTAATTCCACAGCGCTTTACAGATATCATCGCTGTCCCCAATGGGACTCACAATCTACATTCCCCATCAGTGTGACTGTGGAGTATAATTTCTCCAGTCGCCTTCCAAGACAGCAGTATCGGAGGCTGTCTCCCCGCCCTAATAGGGGACAGGAAACAAAGAGGTTAAATACCCCTCCCCTTCCTGCTATAACACGTGTTTTTCCTGTCCCCTATGGGGCATGGAGAGTTTTCTGATAGTGCTGCCGTGGCCGGCGATCGGGGGCGCTGTTACCTTCATGTGCCGGGCAGTGGAGGTCGGGGGCTCCGCTCTCCTCCTCCGGTGACTGCTCCCATCTTCGCGACACCGTGTGACTTGGGACCCTCTATCCCGCCCTTCCTGCGCCTCCTCGTGGGGTAAATGGGGAGAAAAATGGCGTGCACTAGGAATTCTAGAATGGCGAGGTGCTGGTGTAGAGGACTGAGTCATCCTAATATACTAGAGATGAGTTTAATACACCGCACTCTGAGGATATATATTGTGACAAACTTATAATTTATTAAAGTGCTACAAACATAGTATTCAACAATGCAGTAGGCGACCAGAAGTCAAACTGACAACGTTTCGACTCTTCCAGAGTCTTTATCATGTGGTCGCTTATATAATGTGACAATGGTATATGGGTTGCCTTGTCCTGATATACCACAAATGGAATCTGGCAGTGCTGGAGAACAAGCGCCTGAATCAGGTGCCTGATACAGCAGGGCGCGGGAGCACCGCCTACACTCTAGTTTCACCAGAAACCCTATATATTTCCCACACACGGAAACGCAGCTTGTTCTCCAGCACTGCCAGATTTCATTTGCGGTATATCAGGACAAGGCAACCCATATACCATTGTCACATTATATAAGCAACCACATGATAAAAGCTCGGGAAGAGTCGAAACGTTGTCAGTTTGACTTCAGGTTGCCTACTGCATTGTTGAATACTATGTTTGTAGCACTTTAATTATAAGTTTGTCACAATATATATCCTCAGAGTGTGCGGTGTATTAAACTCATCATTAAACTCATCTCCTCGTAGGATAATGCAGGGCGGTGAAATGCACCGGGGTGCTCCTGTAAGCTCCCCGGCTTTCTCCTCCCACATCGCTGCGGCCGGAGGCCGCGCGCGCACCGGAAGTGACGCTTCCGAACTTCCGGTTTCGTCCCTACGCGTTCCACCCTGGAGCGCACGCGTGCGCCAGCCCCAGCAGCAGCCATGACGGGCGTTTCTTGCATCACCCCCTACGGACCCTAGGGAGGAGGAGCACTAGTAATCACAATGGCGACCTCGATACTATATATTCCTGGTCGGGGGAAAAGCCTCCAGGTAAGGCCCATCTGTCTATGTCCCTCTGTGACTGACTGACCGTATGGACGGCGACAAACCCCTGCACTCTGCAGAGCCCAATGTTCCCCCTCCTACTGTAAGTACTGGATGAGGTCCCTTGCTGTCCAGATAATTATAGAGTAACTTAGTTCACCTTTCTCTCTTTTTAGGGAGACAAGGTCCCTGCCCCTAAAAAGGATAAGATGCCCAGCCGCAAGTGTGGTGCATGTGCGTCCAAGCTTCCCTCCTCTTATAAGAAAAAGCTCTGCCAACCATGCACGGATAAAGTGCTGCGTAATGAACAGCCCTCTCTTCTGGACAGCATCAGAACCCTCATCAGACAGGAGGTTCAGTCCTCTATGGTGGCCCTTTCCCAGGCCCTGACACCACAGCCCCCTCATCCTAAGAAAATGAAGATGGCTCCTGTGGATTCCGACTGACGCAGGCGAGATCCGTACCTCGGGTTCGGAGAACATTTGGGAGAATGAGGGTTCCACGAAGATATGGAAGAGCTAATTTCTATGGTGAGGGGCACCATGGGGGTGGAGGAGGAGGTAGCGAGCCACTCCGTTCAAAATGATGTTTGGGGGGTTAAAACCCAGGGCCCTGAAGGGGTTCCCCATACATGATAATATTGAGAATCTTGTCCTTCATAAATGGGGGCTACCTGAGAAAGGTCTGAGTGTCCCGTCAGAGTTAAAGAATCGCTTCCCTCTTGATGGGGACTGTTCTTTATGGGAGATTCCTAAAAGTAGATGTACAGGTGTCCAGGGTAACCAAAAAGACGGCTCTTCCTTTTGAAGATCTCTCAGCTCAAAGATCCTATGGATCAGAAAATCGAGAGCTTGTTAAGGAAATCCTGGGACACACCCACCAATCTACTAAAAACAAATGTGGCCTCAACATGTGTTGCCAGATCCCTATTCCTCTGGCTACATAAATTAGAAAATCACCTTTCTCAGAGGACTTCAAGGGAAGAGATACTAAACTCTCTACCACTTCTTCAGAAGGCAACAGGGTTTCTCGCGGATGCCTCCGCTGAGTCTGTACGTGTAGCAGCTAGGTCTGCAGTTCTCTCCAATTCAGCCAGGAGAGCTCTATGGCTTAAATCCTGGGGAGGTGACATTACCTCCAAGTCCAAACTATGTGGTATTTCTTTTCAGGGACATTATGTGTTTGGACCAGCCCTTGATGGCTACAGATAAAAAGAATGCTCTTCCAGAGCACAGAGGCTCAAGGAAACGCTTTTTTCGTCCCTCCCGTGAGCAAGCTCCCCAGAGAGATTACAAGGGTAAGGGTAAAACACGTCGGTGGAGCTACCCAAAAGGGGGTAAAACCAGGACCATCCTTGTCCCCCAACATCAGCAGACCACTGAGAAGCAATGACGGGGGCAGACTCTCAGGCTCTCTCTCCCAATGGCAGGCCATCACCACAAATCAGAGGGTCCTGCGTACCATACAGGAAGGCCTGAGGTTAGAATTCGAGAGTCATCCTCCTCACCGCTTGACAATTACCTCCCTACAGTCTCCACACCTTCGAGAATCCCTGATTTCAGATCTTCTCGGTCTGCTCCAGGCAGGGGTTATTTCCCGGGTACCATATCAGGAAATGGGAGAGGGTCACTATTCTCACCTATTTTTGGTAAAAAATAGCCCTCTGTGAAACCGGATCATCATAAACCTGAAACCCCTAAATCAGGTGATCAAATATCGAAGATTCAAAATGGAATCAATCAGATCAGCAATCCCGCTTATTGGTCAGGATTGGGTAATGGCTGAGGGACGCATATTATCATGTGTCGATACATCCCAACCACAGGACGTTCCTCAGATTTGCAGTTGCCCAAGACCATTGGGTCAGCCATTATCAATTCAATGTCCTTCCATTCGGAGTCTCGTCAGCTCCACGGGTTTTTACCAAGATCATGTCAGAAGCAGTGATCTTCATCCGACAACAGGGGATCTGTATCATCCCGTATCTGGACGATTTTCTTATTGTCGCTCCATCCACTCCTCGTCTAAATCTGGATGTGACGAAGGTCCTGGATATCCTGAGATCCCTGGGGTGGATTCCGAACTTGGAAAAGTCGGCTCTCCTTCCATCTTCGAGGAAAAAAATTCTTGGGAGTTTTTCCTAGACTCAGGGGAAAGAATGTCCTTCTTACCCAGGGACCGTCAACTCGACCTCGTCCAGAGGATTTCCAGATTCAGGAATCAGACGACCCTGACCTTAAGAGACTATGTCAATCCTGGGCTCTTTGACGTCATGCATCCAAGCAGTCTCCTGGGCCCAGGCCCACACAAGAGTCCTTCAATCCCATATCCTGCTGCATTCGAAAGGACGCCAGAATGCATTAACCAGGAAGATTCCTCTCCCCAGTCACGTGAAATCCTCCCTTTCATGGTGGCTGAACTCCTGAAACCTTCAACAGGGATTCAGCTGGGATCAACTTCCTCTGAAGGTGCTCACAACGGATGCAAGCCAGAGGCTGGGGCGCCATAGTAGAAGGTTCCCATTTTCAGGGGGTTGTGGCCCCCAAACATCAGGTCCAGCTTCTCAAATCTGAGGGAACTAAAAGCGGTAGAGGAGGCGCTACCCTCATCCAAGGTCACCATGTACGTGTAATGTACGACAACACGACTACAGTGGCCTACCTCTGACACCAAGGAGGCACGAAATACACCAGCCTGAAATTAACCGCTGCAAGGATTTTTTCCTGGGCGGAAAAACACCTCCTATCCATCACAGCAGTGCACATAAAGGGATCAGACAATGACCAAGCAGACTTCCTCAGAGGGAGGGACTTCCATCTAGGGGAGTGGTCTCTAAACCAAGAGGTCTTCCTATCCCTGGTCTGGAGGTGGGGAAGTCCCAACGTGGATCTGTTTGCCAACAGTCAGAACACGAAGTCGAGTACCTTCTTCTCCCTCAACCCCTCAAGCGAAGCACAAGGACTGGATGCCTTCTCCCATCCTTGGAAGTTCGCTCTGGCATACGCCTTCCTGCCAATTCCTATGTTAGCAAGAACACTACAAAAGATCCCGGCAGACAGAGTCACAACGATTCTGGTGGCACCGAGGTGGCAAGGAAGAAGCTGATACGGCGCATTGACAGACATGTCTCTAGAGGGCCCGATACTTCTGCCCCAGATAGTCGATCTTCTTCAGCAGGGACCCCTGCTACACCCGGACTTACACAGGTTGAAACTGGCGGCCTGGTTACTGAGGCCGAGATTCTGAGAGCCAGAGGTCTCTCAGATGACGTAATACAGACCTTACAAAAAAGTAGGAAACCAATAACCAAAGCCATCTATGGCAAGGTTTGGGAAAAAATTTTCATCCTGGCGTTTCCCCAACAACCCCGATCCATTCCATCCCAATATTGCACAAATCTTAGAATTTCTCCAGAGGGGACTGGATCTAGGACTCCCACCTAGTACCCTGAAGGTTCAGGTGTCGGCACTTAGTTTCTTCTTTGATCAGGATTTAGCAAGCCACCCCTGGGTTAGACGTTTCATGACATCTGCAACTAGGATTCACCCTAGGCTCTATGTCCAGACCCCTCCTTAGGATTTGAACCAAGTCCTGAATAGTCTGACCGGGGACTCGTTTGAACCTTTATCAACCATCAGCTTAAAAATCCTGACCCTTAAGACTGTCTTCCTAGTAGCGATCACTACCGCTAGGCATATAGGAGAGCTGCAGGCCTTGTCAGTACAGGAGCCATACTTAACCATCACCATGGATAGCATAATCCTTAAGCTAGACCCTTCCTTTATGCCTAAGGTGGTCTCGGATATCGTTTTACCCTCATTCTGTCCAAATCCCTCTAATCCGAAGGAAGAAGCCTTTCACACCCTGGATGTCCACAGGGTGGTCCTTTTCTACCTCCAACAGACTGAAAATTGGAGGATAGACCAAAACCTATTCGTCCAGCTGACAGGACGGAATAGAGGCAAAAAGGCAGCTAAAAGTACAATCACTAACTGTATCAAACAAGCCATTTATCTAGCGTATTCATCTCAGAAGCTTGCACCTCTGGCATCACTGAAGGCCCACTCCACCCGTTCAGTCTCGACTTCCTGGGCAGAGAGAGGGAACGCATCATCTGAGCAGATATGCAGAAACGCCACCTGGTAGTCAGTCCACACATTCACCAGGCACTACAGACTACATTTCAATAGGGACCTATCATTTGGCAGATGCGTTCTGCAGGCAGTTGTCCCTCCCTAACAAATTAGCTGTTGGCATTACTCCGATACTGCTGTCGTGGAAGGGGACTGGAGAAAATAGAAACCAAATTACCGGTAAGACTAATTCTATGAACCTTCCACGACAACACTAATTTCCCTCCCTATTTGATATTCTTATTGGATGACTCCTGCACTTAAGTGGTAACTATACATGCTACTGTGTCCAGAAAAAACACTGGTGGTTGCAGGAAGGGGAGGGGTATTTAACCTCTGTTTCCTGTCCCCTATTAGGGCAGGGAGACATCCTCTGATACTGCTGTCGTGGAAGGTTACTAGAAACCGAATTACCGGTAAGACTAATTCTATTTTCGCTCCTTATTCATTAGTTAAAAACCAACAAAAAAATAAATAAATAAAAGTAAACTTTACTTGGTTTTGTCTGTGGCTTTTTTTTGGTTGGCATTATGGTCATGGACATTTGGGAGTTCAAGTAGCCCATCATTCATCATTTGTGCTGCGGTATCCTAGTGCAAAACTTGTAGTCATTTTTATTGTTGCGCATTTGAAAACTAACGTATTTTCTAAACTTATTGAAAGAAAAATGTGACCTTTTTCTCTAAAATTTTAAAAAAGGGGGCAAAGAAGCAAAACAAATCTTAAGGCCATGTGCACACGTTCAGGATTTTTCGCGTTTTTTTGCTATAAAAACGTGATAACGCGAAAAAAACGCTTACATATGCCTCCTATTTTATTTACAGGGTATTCAGCATTTTTTGTGCAAATGTTGCGATTTTTTCCGCAAAAAAAAAATCACATCGCGGAAAAAAAAGCAACATGTTCATTAAAAATGCGGAATTGCGGGGATTCCGCACACCTAGGAGTCCATTGATCTGCTTACTTCCCGCACGGGGCTGTGCACACCATGCGGGAAGTAAGCAGATTATGTGCGGTTGGTACCCAGGGTGGAGGAGAGGAGACTCTCCTCCACGGACTGGGCACCATATAATTGGTTAAAAAAAAAAAAATTAAAGTAAAAAAATAGTCCTATACTCACCCTCTGATGGCCCCGGAGTGTTCCCGCCTCTCCGGTGCATGCTCTCTCTTCGGTTCCAATAGATGGTGTGGTTCAGGACCTGTGATGACGTCACTGTCTTGTGATTGGTCGCGTGACCGCTCATGTGACTCTCGCGACCAATCACAAGCCGCGACGTCATCACAGGTCCTGAACCACACCGGCATCTATAGGAACGGACGCCGCTGAGGAGATTGGCTGGCTGCCTGCAGGTGAGTATAACCATTTTTTTATTTTTTTTATTATTTTTAAACATTCTATCTTTTACTATAGATGCTGCATAAGCAGCATCTATAGTAACAAGTTGGTCACACTTGTCAAACAGTATGTTTGACAAGTGTGACCAACTTGTCAGTCAGTTTTCCAAGCGATGCTACAGATCGCTTGGAAAACTTTAGCATTCTGCAAGCTAATTACGCTTGCAGAATGCTAAAAAAACGTGAAAAAAAAACGCAAAAAAAAAAATGCGGATTTCTTGCAGAAAATTTCCGTTTTTCTTCAGGAAATTTCTGCAAGAAATCCGGACGTGTGCACATACCCTAAAGGTCTTTGAAGTTGTCTCAATACTTCCAAGTATTCAGCACACAGTCTGAGGCGCTTGGCACAAATAGACAAGAAAAGATAAAAGTGACAACGATCACGCCCACCCCTCCCCCCACAATTGATGAATTGGGGCCTTTATGTTCATTGTTCAGTGCATGAGTTCCAAGAGGATTCAGAAATGGTGATATCAATATTTCAATTTCTTGCAATTACATCAGATTGTATCAACAAATGTATTCATGTCTATCTGGAAATTTTAGCTGGCAGAATCAGAATTGCTCCTAGCAGTCATGGGCTGAAGTAGTGATAGTGACATACCTTCATATTAGGATTGGCGTTCTGACATAGCAAACGAAAACTATGGAGTACTTGCAATCTTTTTCCTACAGGGCTGGTGAAAATATAAAAAAGTTGCATTATAAATAATATTCTAAATGCTATTAGGCCACTCTAACATGTTCTATATTTTACATCAGTATTTGTAAGCCAAAACCAGGAGTGGGTAATAAATACAGAAGTGGTGACGTGTTTCTATTATACTGTTCCTCTGCTTCTCTTCTAGTTTTGGCTTACAAATACTCAGGTTAATTAATGAATGTGTGAAAGTGGCCTTAGGAAAAAAAATTTCATTCATTTTCAAGAGTGCACTCCTATTAAGAGGCAGACACTCAGACGTACTAGACGGATTCTGAGTGTTTGCCTCCATTAGGTGTATATGCCCAAAAGGACGCACATCAGAGCGCATGTTTGTTCTTCCAGCACCATTAGTCTATGGCCCTGTAGGTGCATACGTCAAAATCGCATTTTTTGCAGGGGGTTCGAACACATTCCCTGACGTGGCCAATGAACAAGTGACGGAACACAACGTGAAAGCACCCCAATATTCAATTTTCAATTTATTTGCAAGGAAGGATTCTGCTGCATACACCAAACATATCCATAAGGCCCTTTAAGTCCAGACAATTATAGACCGTGAACCTTTCATTTTATTATTTTGTTCACTGTATGGTAAAAGGTCACGTGCACAATCCAATACAGAAGTAACCAGCAAATAAAATGCTGCCTTCATTATGTGAAAAACAGAAACCAAGTTTACCTGATGTTCATTTCTTTCAAATGGTCTTCTGTGAGGTACCGAAGAGTGGTTCCCTTTACTGTATGTTCTGGAAGAAAAGGCAAATATAGGTGGCAAGTCATGTGGAAGAATATTAAATGCCTGTAGTAATTGAATTCTAGAAAACAGGAAAGGGAGCCTCTTGTGACTCGAATATCAGTGTTAAACACAGGGCTGCAGAATCAGAGTTGGTGTCAAAATAAAATGGACCGAATCCGACTTTCAAAATATATAATAAATTGGGTGCAGTAGTACAATGCAGGATGTGCTGGAAATGTTGTCATGAGAATTTGGGAAAGTTATGAAATGTCCTCTAAATGTCTATCCTGTACCTGATGTAAGCTTTTAGTGGAGATAAATCTGTGCTGCACTTTATGTACATGCTCATTAGTGACCAGTGCTGTGCAGAGACTGGGAAAAAGGAGTCTGACTTTTTTTTTTTTTCTTTTTTAAATACAAGAAAAATCTAAGATATCTCCATAAAAAAAAATAAAAAATTAAAATTTCTTCTAATTTTACACTTTTATTGCCAGCTCCATGTAAATGAATATGTCAATAATGCCGTCCATTAGCTTTTAAAGCTGTTGTCTCAAGTCCGTCAATGGGTAAGAGTGCTTGTTAAAACGATCAACTCTGCAAATTTACCTCTTATTTTCAATAATAAAGGAATCTTTAAATGTTATAATGTAGAGCGACTTGCCGAGGCAGAGTGGCTGGTTACCTAGGTAAGGAGTGCGCAAGACTAAGCTCTATGCTTAACAGCCTGCTCACACCACTGGACCCAACCTGTCTCAGCCCCCCCGCAGTTCTCCTCCCAAGCTGTAGAGGCAAAGCAGCTCAGTTTGGACCAGTGGCACGACCATGCTGTTGGTCTGAACTATCAATCTTCTGACATTCACCATCCCCGGCAAAAAGAAACCCTTAGCTGGGGTGCAAGGTGATCATAAAGAAACATGAGAAAAGCCTTTTAAATGCCCGGCACATAACATCATCAGGGGAACTAAAATAGCCAATATTTGTAAAAGCCCAAAACAAACAGCTCCTATTTAAAGGGGATGGCCAACAAACATTTTCACAAAATAGGTGATGAATATAAAAATAGCAGCCACTGTCGGCATATAGTTCATGAGTGTATGCATCCAAAAGTGGTTGGCTTCTGTGGCATCCATCCATCATAGGGATCTCTTGCAGAAAATTGTATGCCACACAATATACAGTTTTTGCAATAGTCCTTATAGGCAAGCACAGTCTGCTTTGTTTGGTCTATACACTTTGCGGATACATGGCAGCTTTTCCTAATGGAGACGTTTGGCTAAGTGTGTGAAATTAGTGTACAGTTAGCCTAATATGCATCTTCCCAAAACATGATCCTGCACTGGCTGGCGTCAGGACAAAACAGAGGGTTGGTTAGAGGGGTCTACCCCCTCATTGTCGAGGCTATTTAATTTCCACAATCACAGAGCCCTTTTCAGTTTCTCATAAATGCAGTTGCATAAGGGCTGGTTTTTTTTTACTGTTGCTGCCAGAGAATTTCAGAATGTTTCCAAACTTCAGAAACCTTTGCCCATTAACTGTGGATGTCAAACAAGAGGCATATGATACCTTCCTCTGGCATCAGGAGTGGCTGGCCAGAGAATCAGAATATGTGACCCTGGAAACCTCCTTTATTATAGCAGTAGTTGGTGACAGTTTTACAATGGAAATGCACAGGAGTTTGTTAAACAAAATTCATACGGTAATTTATTAAAGTACCACTTTGGTGATTTTTTACATATATTTCTCACAATAGCAATAAGTTGTGAATATGCAACGAGAGCAGGAACATAGTCGCCGAACCCCATTCTCTGTCGTTTTCACACAATTTTTTCAGTGTGGGGTGGAGGTTACTTCTTAAATGTTCTCAATGCAAGTCTGAGACTCAAGAGCCTTCTGATGGACACAGCAGAAAGTGTAATCCAGCAGGTTACAAATGCGCTCACGTGTTGCACAGCTGAAAACAGCCTCCGTCGAGTATATTACTGCATTCATTACGCCAGAGTAGTCCTAAATGTACTTATTTGGTTACATGCTACATTATTGTTCAGGTATCAATTAAGGCGCATGATCTGCATAGTGCCAAAAAGCTTGTTTCTCAAAATATATTGCTACACCCATTCTGTTTATCTCAACGATTCACCTAGGACAAAGGTTATGATGTGAAATCGCAAAACAGATGAAAACAGAACAGATCATAAATGTACAATTATGTTCACCTTTGCACATTATCTTAATTTTCCGCACATCGTGACTAGTTGTTTGCAAAGGCACATAAGTTACCTATGTAGGAAAAATTATTACAATTACACAATAATAGTACACTCATTAAAAAAAATAGTTTTTATGTTGCAGGATTATTTTTTCAGCAAGGTTTCGTCTGAATGAAGCAAGAGTGAAGTGGCTGTTGATGGGCTGCATTATGGCTGGAACAGCGCTGGCGCAGGATGTGAGTATATGGCCTCTTTCACACTTCAGTCTTTTGGCGTCAGTTTGAAACCGCCATTTTCGTCAAATAGCGGATCCGCCATTTTTTTCTGGCGGATCCGCTATTTTCCCATAGACATGCATTAGCGACAGATTGTGGCGGATGGTCGTCTGTTCCATCCGCCATGTGACGGATCCGTCGAGATTTGGCGAACGTCATCTAGACATTGACGGACATTATAACGTTTTTTGTCTGCGCCGAAATGGCGGATCGCGACGGATCCGTCGCGTCCGCCATTCCATAGAATGGCTGCCTATGGGCGACGGATCCGTCGCGACCGTTATTTGGCTGATCCGTCGCCCCAATCCGCTTTTTCAATTGAGCATGCTCCAAAAAGTAGATACTTTTCCCAGACAACACCCAAGTAACGGATCCGTCAAAAAACGGATCCGTTAGAACAGTTTTCTCAACAATTGTGACGGATCCGTCACAATGTCGGAGCTGACTGACGCCAAACAACTGAAGTGTGAAAGAAGCCTAAGCTGTTATTTTATAAATTGGTGGGGGGGGGGGGGGGAAATATAGCAATTGAGAACAGGTTGTGTGAGTACTGGACAACACCTTTAACATTTTTTGGATGGGGAAGGGTATTGATGTTTAAAGCTCCACTCCAGCTCTTTTAACTGCAGCATTGGAGTGGTGCTACTAATCCAAGTTTCCTGCCCCTGGTCTTCTACGTCTACATCTTAATTTGTTCTCTGTGCTACTCCAGTCCGTCCCCAGCAGTTTTTGACCTGCTGGATCACTCCAGTGTTTGCTGGGTAAGCCAGACATCACTACTCAATGAAAGTCTATGAGAGCCAGAAAGAGGCCAGAACGAGGCTCTCAAACACTTACATTGAGAGCTTAATGAAGGTAGAAAGCAGCCGACAGCACATCAATGTTAGGACGCCCGCTCCAGTCCAATGACCCAATTGGAAACAAAACAGTCCAGCAAGAAAAAGGAACCGCATCCAATCCAGGTGATGAAAAAATTCACAGCAAACTTTATTCTGCCATGATGCAGGTCTTTGTTAAGCAAACACAATACATAAAATGGCAGCCTAATATAGTGGGGAGGCACACGCTCACCAATCACTAACAAGGTATTTTGTATTTATTTTAAGTGGGCAGTACCTTGTTAGTGACTGGTGAGCATGTGCCACCACACTATATACACTCACCGGCCACTTTATTAGGTACACCATGCTAGTAACGGGTTGGACCCCCTTTTGCCTTCAGAACTGCCTCAATTCTTCGTGGCATAGATTCAACAAGGTGCTGGAAGCATTCCTCAGAGATTTTGGTCCATATTGACATGATGGCATCACACAGTTGCCGCAGATTTGTCGGCTGCACATCCCAAAGATGCTCCATACAAGGCAGGATGGATCCATGCTTTCATGTTGTTTACGCCAAATTCTGACCCTACCATCCGAATGTCGCAGCAGAAATCGAGACTCATCAGACCAAGCAACGTTTTTCCAATCTTCTACTGTCCAATTTCGATGAGCTTGTACAAATTGTAGCCTCAGTTTCCTGTTCTTAGCTGAAAGGAGTGGTACCCGGTGTGGTCTTCTGCTGCTGTAGCCCATCTGCCTCAAAGTTCGACGCACTGTGCGTTCAGAGATGCTCTTAGGCCTACCTTGGTTGTAACGGGTGGCGATTTGAGTCACTGTTGCCTTTCTATCAGCTCGAACCAGTCTGCCCATTCTCCTGTGACCTCTGGCATCAACAAGGCATTTCCGCCCACAGAACTGCCGCTCACTGGATTTTTTTTCTTTTTCGGACCATTCTCTGTAAACCCTAGAGATGGTTGTGCGTGAAAATCCCAGTAGATCAGCAGTTTCTGAAATACTCAGACCAGCCCTTCTGGCACCAACAACCATGCCACGTTCAAAGGCACTCAAATCACCTTTCTCCCCCATACTGATGCTCGGTTTGAACTGCAGGAGATTGTCTTGACCATGTCTACATGCCTAAATGCACTGAGTTGCCGCCATGTGATTGGCTGATTAGAAATTAAGTGTTAACAAGAAGTTGGACAGGTGTACTTAATAAAGTGGCCAGTGAGTGTATATTGTATGTATTGTGTATGCTTGACAAAGACCTGCATTGGTCAAAACGTTGCATCATGGCAGAATAAAGTTTGTTGTGAATTTTTTCATCACCTGGATTGGATGCAGTTCCTTTTTCTTAGATTGAGAGATTGTGACAGTTACCTCTGACTTCCGTTCAATCAGAAGTTGTGGTCACAAGATGGTGGAGCAGCACTGCATAGAGTATAAGGCAAGGGTCAAACAACTTAGAAAAGTAACACTGCAATAAAAAAAAAAACATTAAAAAAAGTATTTAGTGTTGTTGCGTCTACAAGAACAATCTTTCAAAGCATAATTCAATTAACCCATGCAGTAAACTGCGCAAGGGTTTGTGCACATGACTTCTAAACTTAGCCAAACCAGAGTTTTGTAAGCAGATGACGCTGCAGTAAACTCTGGAGTTTGCTTTCCTGAAGTGACTTTTGTGTTGGCTTTTTGATTATTCTCTGAGCCAACAGATTTGGACACTGGTGTTATTTGGAATCGTTTTCCCAATCTTCTTGTGACATTTTCTTTACTGTTGTTTTTTGGTCCTTTTTTCACTCCATTAAATGATGAGGAAACCACCAGAATTTTTTTTTTTCAAAGAAAATTAAAGCAAAAGGGTCTAAAGACATTCAGGCGTTTACTGGATGACTTGAATTATAAAGCGCAAAGAATATATTATTCTGGCATCTTTTTCCAAGCTGAAGATGCCAGAAGAATTTACAGGTCACTTATTCTTCTGTCCATTTGGCGTTTTTGGAAGCCCGAGGCTGTTAAATGCATATATGACCATCCTTCTGAGCTTTCTGAAATGCATTTTCAGTGGAAGAATATGCCTGAGATGAATGTAGTGAACAAACCCTAAGAAAATATTTATTTTAGGAAGTTGGCGCATTTTCGCAAAATAATATAAAGCTTTCACCCTATCATATAACGTATTGAAAAACAGGAAAAGAGCGGTGTCATTCAAAACTACAACTTGTCCTGCAAAGAACAAGCCCTCAAAAGGCTATGTTGAGAGGAAAAAAAAAAAAGAAAGAAGGGGAGGCAAAATTAAATATTAGATGCAGTGGGATTCGGTATTATAATAATAATAATAATAATAATAATATTTTAGCAAATTTAGGTCGAAGATTGCAGAGATCACATATGCATGTATTTCAGAGTAAGGGTATGTGCACAAGTTCAGGATTTTTCACGTTTTTTTCGCTATAAAAACGCGAAAAAAAGCATCCATTAAGCATCCTATAGTTAGAATGCAATCCGCAATTTTTGAGCACGTTGTGTTTTTTCCGCAAAAAAAAACCGCATTGAGGGAAAAAAAACGCAGCATGTTTACTAATTTTGAGGATTTTTTGCATTTTTCCTTCTATATTATTGAATTGGGGAAGCTTCAGAAAAAAAGGCGACAAATCCGCCAAGAAAAAAAGGTGCGAAAACCGCAAGAAAACCGTGAAAAAAAAGCGTGCGGATTTCCTGCAGAAAAAGTCCGTTTTTTTGTCAGGAAATTTCTGCAAACATTCCTGAAGTGTGCACATAGCATAACTCCGATCACTTCTACATCAGAAAATAATTACGGTAGATGCCACGACTTCCGAGTCTTGCTGGGACTCAGTATAGGACACTTGCATGATACCTGCCAATCACGCACGTATTCCAAAAGTTATCAGTAGATGTGACGTCAACAGCCCTGCTCAACTCCCAATACAGAAGTGAACTGAGTGCTAACACATTTGAAAAAATGAAAAACAATTATAGAAAATGTATGCAAACCAAGAGTGTCATCAGGGTCAACAGGAGAGTGAGGGAAGCGTGCGTATCCAACCGTCTCAAGTTGATGCTGGAACGATTGACAATAGCATTTAGGGGGTTAATAACTAAACAGTGATCTTTCCTGTAAAAGCAGCTATACAAGAAACGCAAGGTCACAGGAATCTGCCCTGTCTTTTGGCACCAGCACATACATAAAGGGAACCTGCCTTGTCCAGAAATGCTGTTAGCATGCAAATATACAGGTGCTTCTCACAAAATTAGAATATTATTTCAGTTCTTCAATACAAAAAGTGAAACTCATTATATAGAGTCATTACAGAGTGATCTATTTCAAGTATTTCTGTTAATGTTGATGATTATGGCTTACGATCACTGAAAACCCAAAAGTCATTATCTCAGTAAATTATACTAATTAACAAAAAAAACCCTGCAAAGGTTTCCTATGTGTTTAAAAAGGTCCCTTATTCTGTTTCAGTAGGTTCCACAATCATGGGGAAGACTTGCTGATTTGACAGATATCCAGAAGGCAGTCATTGACACACTCCACAAGGAGGGTAAGCCACAAAAGGTCATTGCTAAAGAAGCTGGCTGTTCACAAAGTGCTATATCCAAGCATATTAATGGAAAGTTGAGTGGAAGGAAAAAGTGTGGTAGAAAAAGGTGATCGAGTAACTGGGATAACCGCAGCCTTGAAAGGATTGTTAAGACATGGCCATTAAAAAATTTGGTGGAGATTTACAAGGAGTGGACTGCTGCTGGAGTCATTGCTTCAAGAGCCACCACACACAGACATATCCAGGACATGGGCTACAAGTGTCGCATTCCTTGTGTCAAGCCACTCATGACCAATAGATAACGCCAGAAGTTTTATCACTGTGCTTGATTGGCCAGCAAACTCGCCTGACCTTAACCCCATGGAGAATCTATGGGGTATTGGCAAGAGGAAGATGAGACACCAGAACCAACAATGCAGACGAGCTGAAGACTGCTATCAAAGGAACCTGGGCTTTCATAACATCTCAGCAGTGCCACAGGCTGATGGCCTCCATGCCACGCCGTATTGAGACAGCAATTGATGCAAAAGGAGCCCCGACCAAGTATTGAGTGCATTTACTGAACATACATTTCAGTAGGCCAACATTTCGGATTTTAAAATCATTTTTCAAGCTGGTGTTATAAAGTATTCTAAGTTACTGAGATAATGACTTTTGGGTTTTCATTGGCTGTAAATCATAATCATCAACATTAACAGAAATAAACACTTGAAATAGATCACTCTGTAATGACATATGTAATATATATATATTACATGAGTTTCACTTTTGTATTGAAGAACTGAAATAAATTTACTTTTTGATGATATTCTAATTTTGTGAGAAGCATCGGTAGCGCTAATCTGTAGGTTAATAGAATTACAATGCTATACTGAAAGTGCAACTGCAGGTACAAAAATTAGTTTTATTCTTCCCGAGAGCTGCCGGCTTTCAGCCATAAAAAAAAAATGGCAGGAACGGATATTCACCGATCACAGCACTGAGAGGCAGATATAAGCTCAGCCCTGGCACTTTGATTGACAGCGAGGTCTGCAGTGCATGTGGGCACAGTAAGCTATCAAAGCGCCAAAGCCAAGATCACTGTATACTGAGCTTTTCATATACCGTATATGGATTTTGTTGAAAGATTTCTGCAACTGAACATCAGTTCTGTTCAACAGAATGGGTAGATCACATATGTGAAAAAACAAGACCTATGAATGAGGCTTTAGGGTACAGTTACACTTGTCAAATTATGCTGTTGAACAGTTGATCAGCTATATTTGCCAATTGGCAGTCTTGTGCTAGCCTTTTAGGCAGTGTGCACACCTTGCGTTTTTTCTGCTTTTTTTCAGCGCAGATGACACAAAACCTGAAGGGTTTTCTGATGCCAGCAAAGTGAATGAGAATCCTGATGTCTTGTGCACACGTTGCTTATTTGTGACATGCAGATCGAAATCTGCAGCATGTCACTTTTTCAGAGTTTTGGCTGCAGATTTTACCAATTCTAATAAGATTGGAAAAATCTGCACCAAATACGCAAGTAAAAATCGTTTGTTTATTTGCCACTGCATCTTTTCTGCACCAAGTTCTTAATGTGTGCATATATCTTTAGACTGACCGAATTCCCACATGCACAGAATGATTTGGAACAGGCTGTCATTGTTCTCGGCAGCATGCTCTGTTGAACCAGGATGATGAGCTGCCGAAAATAATGATTTTTAAGCCTGCTTAGAAATCATTTCACCTGGTAAACGATTGTTTGCTTATATGCTACGTGACCGGCAGCCTGTTTGCATTGAGAATGAGTGATCCTAGTAATACTCAGTTATGATAATCGGCCAATGTAAATGCACACTAAGGCTGTGTGCACACGTTGCTGATTTTTAGCGGTTTTTCGCGATAAAAACGCTATAAAACCGCAAAAAAAAAAGCATACAATATGCATCCCATCATTTAGAATGAATTCCGCAATTTTTGTGCACGATGCGTTTTTTTTCCGCGAAAAAAACCGCATCGTGGTAAAAAACGCAGCATGTTCATTAATTTTGCGGGATTTTTTGCGGATTTCCCACTATAAAATGCATTGGGAAATGTCCGGAAAAAAATGCATGCAGATTTCTTGCAGCAAATTTCAGGTTTTTCTCAGGAATTTTCTGCAAGAAATCCTGAACGTGTGCACATAGCGTCAGTGGTCCTCTATCCAGGCTAATTACCGCAATGTTTCCAAACACAGAGAAATCTGAGGAGCTAAGATGAAGGAGATTTAGTGTTCGGGCGGGATTGGTTCCCTTGTATTTTAGTTACCTATAGAGGTTGCCATGGACTATTCCATTGATTGCTTAGCCTGGGGACCATTTGTTTCCAGCAGCAGTAAGTTCTCCGCTGTAGAGCAGCACAGCTCTGTCAATTGTATAGTGGCTGAAAATGGGTCAAAAGGCAGATGTGCCATACCTGGCTGTGGCCACTACACCATTAAAGGGAACCTGTCACCCCCAAAATGGAAGTTGAGCTAAACCCACCGGCATCAGGGGCTTATCTACAGCATTCTGTAATGCTGTAGATAAGCCCCCGATGTAACCTGAAAGATGAGAAAGGTTACATTATACTCACCTGGGCGGTCCTGATGCGGTTCTGGCCTGATTGTGTGCGGCGGTCCGGCGCCTTCCATCCTCACAGGATGACGTCTTCTTCCTTGCTTCTGTCGCGGATCCGGCGCAGGCGTACCTTGTCTGTCCTGTTGAGGGCAGAGCAAAGTACTGCAGTGCACAGGCCTCTCTGACCTCTCCCAGCCCCTGCGCACTCCAGTACTTACTCTGCCCTCAACAGGACAGACAAGGTACGCCTGCGCCGGATCCGCGACAGAAGCAAGGAAGAGGACGTCATTGTAAGAAGATGGGAGGCCCCGGACTGGACCGCGACGCCCATCGGGCCGGACCACAACCGGACTGCCCCCGGGTGAGTATAACCTAACTTGTTTTTCTTATCTTTCATCTTATATCGGCCAAACCTGGTGACAGGTTCCCTTTAATCAGTAGTGAACAATCCTTGCAGATCCCTGCTTATTCTAGACTTCGGAGTCCAGTGGGTGGAGTTACTACATGACTGAGCTCTCCCCTGCCTGCAGTCATTCAGCACTGAGACCCCAGCCGGTTGGGTGATGGGCCTCTGGTGACCCCCGCCTGTGTGCAGCACGTACACTTGTGCTCCATGTACCCAGCCGAGCGCTGTCCTACTATATACTGAGTGTGCCCGGAGTGCCTGGCCACTGCGCAGCCTGTGGTGATGGCAGAGGTAGAGCCACAGCACGCATGCCCAGTGACGGCTCAGGAGATGCACCACTGCTACCCCAGCATTCCCGGACAGCTGCATCCTCACCTCGGAATGCCTCCTGCACCTCTGCGTGCCCCTGCCTCACCAGGAATAGGCACACGTCGTCCACATCCCAGGCCTCATAGTCCTCGCTCGCAGCCTCCTCCTCACACCATTTCCTCGCCAGTTTCTCGGGGGTGACGCAGTCGTTCTCCCGCACCGGGGAGGCCTCGTAGCGACCGCGCTTCATGCAGCTCATTCTGGCTGGTGCGGAGCAGCTGTGAGGAGGCACGGGGCCGAGAGCTGCGAGAGGAGGAAGCCGGCAAGTGACGTCACGGCAGGAGCCTCACAGACCAGGCGGGAGCTCCGCCCCTCAGTGTGTGTAAGGCTACGTTCACATTTGCGGTGTGCGCCGCAGCGTCGCCGCCGCAACGCACAGCGCAAATGTGAACACATGCACAACGCAGCTTTTTGCGCCGCATGCGTCCTTTTTTTCATTGATTTTGGACGCAGCAAAAATGCAACTTGCTGCGTCCTCCGCGACCGGACGCGGGCGCCGCAGGGACGCATGCGGCGCAAAAAGCAAGTGCACCGCATGTCCATGCGCCCCCATGTTAAATATAGGGGCGCATGATGCATGCGGCGCCGCTGCGGCGCCCGCCGCTGCGGCGGGCGCCGCTAATGTGAACGTAGCCTAAGGGTATGTCTCCACGTTCAGGATTGCATCAGGATTTGGTCAGGATTTTCCATCAGTATTTGTAAGCCAAAACCAGGAGTGGGTGATAAATGCAGAAGTGGTGCATATGCTTCTATTATACTTTTCCTCTGATTGTTCCACTCCTGGTTTTGGCTTACAAATACTGATGGAAAATCCTGACCAAATACTGATGCAATCCTGAACGTGGAGACATACCCTAACCGTAACACCGTACATTACTGAGTGTGGAGGTCTGAGGGGCGGCACCTTACATTACTGCGGGGGTCTGAGGGGCGGCACCTTACATTACTGGGGGGGTCTGAGGGGCGGCACCTTACATTACTGAGTGTGGAGGTCTGAGGGGCGGCACCTTACATTACTGAGTGTGGAGGTCTGAGGGGCGGCACCTTACATTACTGCGGGGGTCTGAGGGGCGGCACCTTACATTACTGGGGGGGTCTGAGGGGCGGCACCTTACATTACTGAGTGTGGAGGTCTGAGGGGCGGCACCTTACATTACTGCGGGGGTCTGAGGGGCGGCACCTTACATTACTGAGTGTGGAGGTCCGAGGGGTGGCACCTTACATTACTGGGGGGGGTCTGAGGGACGGCACCTTACATTACTGCAGGGGTCTGAGGGGAGGCACTTTACATTACTGCAGGGGTCTGAGGGGAGGCACCTTACATTACTGAGTGTGGAGGTCTGAGGGGCGGCACCGTACATTACTGGAGGGGTCTGAGGGGCGGCACCTTACATTACTGCAGGGGTCTGAGGGGAGGCACCTTACATTACTGAGTGTTGAGGTCTGAGGGGCGGCACCTTACAATTACTGGGGGGGGGTCTGAGGGGAGGCACCTTACAATTACTGCATGGGTCTGAGGGGCGGCACTTTACAATTACTGGGGGGGTCTGAGGGGTGGCGCCTTACATTACTGAGTGTGGAGGTCTGAGGGGCGGCACCTTACATTAATGGGGGGGTCTGAGGGACGGCACCTTACATTACTGCGGGGGTCTGAGGGGAGGCACCTTACATTACTGCGGGGGTCTGAGGGGAGGCACCTTACATTACTGGGGGGGTCTGAGGGGAGGCACCTTACATTACTGCAGGGGTCTGAGGGGCGGCACCTTACATTACTGGGGGGTCTGAGGGGAGGCACCTTACATTACTGCAGGGGTCTGAGGGGAGGCACCTTACACTACTGAGTGTGGAGGTCTGAGGGGCGGCACCTTACACTACTGAGTGTGGAGGTCCGAGGGGCAGCACCTTACATTGCTGCAGGGGTCTGAGGGGAGGCACCTTACGTTACTGGGGGGTCTGAGGGGCGGCACCTTACACTGGGGAGGTCTGAGGGGCGGCACCTTACATTACTGTGGGGGTCTGAGGGGCGGCACCGTACTTTACTGAGTGGGGGGGTCTGAGGGGCGGCACCTTACATTACTGAGTGTTGAGGTCTGAGGGGCGGCACCTTACAATTACTGGGGGGGGTCTGAGGGGCGGCACCTTACATTACTGCGGGGGTCTGAGGGGCGGCACCTTACATTACTGCGGGGGTCTGAGGGGCGGCACCTTACATTACTGGGGGGTCTCAAGGGCGGCACCTTACATTACTGCGGGAGTCTTAGGGACGGCACCTTACATTTGCAGGGGTCTGAGGGGTGGCACCTTACATTACTGGGGGGGTCTGAGGGGCGGCACCTTACATTACTGCGGGGGTCTGAGGGGCGGCACCTTACATTACTGCGGGGGTCTGAGGGGCGGAATCTTACATTACTGCGGGGGTCTGAGGGGCAGCACCTTACATTACTGCAGGGGTCTGAGGGGCGGCACCTTACATTACTGCGGGGGGGGGGGGTGAGGGGAGGCACCTTACATTACTGCAGGGGTCTGAGGGGAGGCACCTTACATTACTGCAGGGGTCTGAGGGGAGGCACCTTACATTACTGCAGGGGTCTGAGGGGGGGCACCTTACATTACTGAGGGGAGGTCTGAGGGGCAGCACCTTACATTACTGAGTGTGGAGGTCCGAGGGGTGGCATCTTACATTACTGAGTGTTGAGGTCTGAGGGGCGGCACCTTACAATTACTGGGGGGGGTCTGAGGGGAGGCACCTTACAATTACTGCATGGGTCTGAGGGGCGGCACTTTACAATTACTGGGGGGGTCTGAAGGGTGGCGCCTTACATTACTGAGTGTGGAGGTCTGAGGGGCGGCACCTTACATTACTGGGGGGGTCTGAGGGACGGCACCTTACATTACTGCGGGGGTCTGAGGGGAGGCACCTTACATTACTGCTGGGGTCTGAGGGGCGGCACCTTACATTACTGGGGGGGTCTGAGGGGAGGCACCTTACATTACTGCAGGGGTCTGAGGGGCGGCACCTTACATTACTGGGGGGTCTGAGGGGAGGCACCTTACATTACTGCGGGGGTCTGAGGGGCAGTACCTAACATTACTGCGGGGGTCTGAGGGGCGGCACCTTACATTACTGCGGGGGTCTGAGGGGCGGAATCTTACATTACTGCGGGGGTCTGAGGGGCAGCACCTTACATTACTGCGGGGGTCTGAGGGGCCGCACCTTACATTACTGCGGGGGTCTGAGGGGCCGCACCTTACATTACTGCGGGGGGGTGAGGGGAGGCACCTTACCTTACTGCAGGGATCTGAGGGGAGGCACCTTACATTACTGCAGGGGTCTGAGGGGAGGCACCTTACATTACTGCAGGGGTCTGAGGGGAGGCACCTTACATTACTGAGTGTGGAGGTCTGAGGGGCAGCACCTTACATTACTGAGTGTGGAGGTCCGAGGGGTGGCACCTTGCATTACTGGGGGGGGTCTGAGGGACGGCACCTTACATTACTGCAGGAATCTGAGGGGAGGCACCTTACATTACTGCAGGGGTCTGAGGGGAGGCACCTTACACTACTGAGTGTGGAGTGTTATGACCTGGTGGTTAAGGAGCAACACTGATATGACCTGGTGGTTAAAGAGCAACATGGGACGAGCTCTGAGGAGGTGGTATCTTTACTGACCGCAGTTCCTAATCCTAACACCAACACTAGTAATAGCCGTGGGATGTTCCTGTCACTCCCTAGACACCTCGTCACAGCCTGACAACTAACTACCCCTAAAGATGGAAACAGAAAGCTATCTTTCCTCAGAGAAAACCCCCAAAGGAAAGATAGCCCCCCACAAATATTGACTGTGAGTGGAGAGGGAAATGACATACACAGAAATTAAAATAGAATTCAGCAAAGGAGGCCAATACTAATCTAGATAGACAGAATAGGAAAGGTTACTGTGCGGTCAGTAGTAAAAACTAAAAATCCTCGCAGAGTTTACAAAAATGATCTCCACACCGACTCACGGTGTGGAGGGCAAATCTGCTTCCCCTGAGCTTCCAGCTAGCCTGAATATATCATGATGACAAGCTGGACAAAAAGAAACATAACATGGGCTGAGAAATAAAGTCCACAGCAAATGGACAACCAAAGAACTAGCAAAAACTTATCTTTTGCTGAAATGGACCGGCCATAGGAGAAATCCAAGGAGAGATCTGAATCCAACCCTGAAACATTGACAGCTGGCATGAACTGAAGACCAGAGCCAGGTTAAATAGCAAAGCCAGGAGAGATGATCAGTGAAAGCAGCTGCTACAGCTAAACTCAAGGAGCAGCAGTTCCACTCGAAACCACCAGAGGGAGCCCAAGGGCAGAACTCACAAAAGTACCATTCAAAAAATAATGGGACCAAATCAGAGGAGGAAGGCAACTTAGGCAAAGGTACCAAATGGACCATCTTAGAAAACCGGTCACAAACCACCCAGATGACAGACATCTTCTGAGAAACAGGAAGATCAGAAATAAAATCCATGGAAATATGCATCCAAGGCCTCTCAGGGACCGGCAAAGGCAAAAGCAACCCACTAGCACGGGAACAGCAAGGCTTGGCCCGGGCACAAGTCCCACAGGACTGCACAAAAGAACGCACATCCCGCGACAAGGAAGGCCACCAAAAGGACCTAGCAACCAACTCTCTGGTACCAGAAATCCCAGGATGACCAGCCAATACTGAACAATGAACCTCAGAAATTACCTTACTAGTCCATCTATCAGGAACAAACAGTTTTCCCACTGGACAGCGGTCAGGTCTATCAGCCTGAAACTCCCGAAGCACCCGCCGTAAATCAGGAGAGATGGCAGAAAGAATCACCCCCTCCTGGAGAATACCAGCCGGCTCAAGGACTCCCGGAGAATCAGACAAAAAACTCCTAGAAAGGGCATCAGCCTTCACATTCTTAGATCCCGGAAGACACGAGACCACAAAATCAAAACGGGAGAAAAACAGAGACCATCGAGCTTGTCTAGGATTCAACCGCTTGGCAGACTCAAGGTAAATCAGATTCTTATGATCGGTCAAGACCACAACGCGATGCTTGGCTCCCTTCAAGCCAATGTCGCCACTCCTCAAATGCCCACTTCATAGCCAACAACTCCCGATTGCCGACATAATAATTACGCTCAGCAGGCGAAAACTTTCTGGAGAAGAAAGCGCACGGTTTCATCCAAGAGCCATCAGAACTTCTCTGAGACAAAACGGCCCCTGCCCCAATCTCAGAAGCGTCAACCTCAACCTGAAAAGGGAGAGAAACATCTGGCTGACGCAACACAGGGGCAGAAGTAAAACGACGTTTAAGCTCCTGAAAGGCCTCAACAGCCGCAGAGGACCAATTCATCACATCAGCGCCTTTCTTCGTCAAATCGGTCAGAGGTTTAACCACACTGGAAAAATTAACAATGAAGCGGCGATAAAAATTAGCAAAGCCCAAAAATTTCTGAAGGCTCTTCACAGATGTTGGTTGAGTCCAATCATGAATGGCCTGGACCTTAACAGGGTCCATTTCAATAGCCGAAGGAGAAAAAATGAAACCCAAAAAAGAAACCTTCTGAACTCCAAAGAGGCACTTAGACCCCTTCACAAACAACGCATTAGCACGAAGGACCTGAAATACCATCCTGACCTTCACATGAGACTCCCAATCATCGGAAAAAAACAAAATATCATCCAAATATACAATCATGAATTTATCCAGATAATTCCGGAAGATATCATGCATAAAGGACTGAAACACAGATGGAGCATTAGAGAGCCCGAATGGCATCACAAGGTATTCAAAATGGCCTTCGGGCATATTAAATGCTGTTTTCCATTCATCACCCTGTTTAATACGAACAAGATTATACGCCCCTCGAAGGTCGATCTTGGTAAACCAACTAGCCCCCTTAATCCGAGCAAACAAATCAGAAAGCAAAGGTAATCTATACAGGGCCTCAAGGAGCCATCCTTCTTGGCAACAAAAAAGAACCCCGCTCCCAACGGTGACGAAGACGGGCGAATATGCCCCTTCTCCAAAGACTCCTTTACATAACTCCACATAGCGGCATGCTCTGGCACTGACAGATTGAAAAGTCGACCCTTAGGGAACTTACAGCCAGGAATCAAGTTAATAGCACAATCGCAGTCCTTATGAGGAGGAAGGGAACTGGACTTGGGCTCATCAAATATATCCTGGAAATCCGACAAAAACTCAGGAACTTCAGAAGAGGGGGAAGAGGAAATTGACATCAAAGGAACATCACTATGTATCCCTTGACAACCCCAACTAGTCACAGACATAGATTTCCAATCCAGCACTGGATTATGTACCTGTAACCATGGAAAACCCAGCACAACAACATCATGCAAATTATGCAACACCAAAAAGCGAATATTTTCCTGATGTGCTGAAGCCATGTACATGGTCAACTGTGTCCAGTACTGAGGTTTATTCTTGGCCAATGGCGTAGCATCAATCCCCCATAAGGGAATAGGGCTCTGCAAAGGCTCCAAGGAAAAACCACAGCGTTTGGCAAATTCTAAGTCCATTAAGTTCAGGGCAGCGCCTGAATCCACAAATGCCATAACAGAAAAGGACGACAATGAGCAAATCAGGGTAACAGACAAGAGAAATTTAGGCTGTACAGTACTAATGGTAACAGACCTAGCGACCCTCTTAGTACGCTTAGGGCAATCAGAAATAGCATGAGTAGAGTCACCACAGTAAAAACACAGCCCATTTTGACGTCTGAATTCCTGCCGTTCTGCTCTAGTCAAAATCCTATCACATTGCATAGGCTCAGGACTCTGCCCAGAGGACACCGCCATATGGTGCACAACCTTGCGCTCGCGCAGGCGCCGATCAATCTGAATGGCCAAAGACATTGATTCGTTCAAACCAGCAGGCGTGGGGAACCCCACCATAACATCTTTAAGGGCTTCAGAAAGACCCTTTCTGAAAATTGCTGCCAGGGCATACTCATTCCATTTTGTGAGCACAGACCACTTTCTAAATTTCTGGCAGTATACTTCTGCCGCTTCCTGACCCTGACCCTGACACAGAGCCAGCAAGATTTTTTCTGCCTGATCCACAGAATTAGGTTTGTCATACAGCAATCCGAGCGCTTGAAAAAATGCGTCTACAATGAGCAATGCAGGATTCCCTTGCTCAAGGGAGAATGCCCAGTCCTGCGGGTCTCCACGCAGCAGAGAAATGACAATCTTCACCTGCTGAATGGGGTCACCAGAGGAATGGGGTCTCAGAGCAGAAAACAATCTGCAGTTATTTTTAAAGTTCAAAAATTTAGATCTATCCCCAGAAAACAAATCAGGAATAGGAATTCTAGACTCTAAAACCGGAGTCTGAACAACATAATCTTGGATACTCTGTACCCTTGCAGCGATTTGATCCACACGCGAGAACAGACCCTGAACCTCCATATCAGCAACAGAATCCTGAACCACCCAGAGATTAAGGGGAAAAAAAGACAAAACAGGCTGCAAAGGAAAAAAAATGGCTCAGAACTTTTTTTTCCCCTCTTTTGAGATGCATTCAACACATTGCGGGCCAGCTGTACTGTTATGACCTGGTGGTTAAGGAGCAACACTGATATGATCTGGTGGTTAGAGAGCAACATGGGACGAGCTCTGAGGAGGTGGTATCTTTACTGACCGCAGTTCCTAATCCTAACACCAACACTAGTAATAGCCGTGGGATGTTCCTGTCACTCCCTAGACACCTCGTCACAGCCCGAGAACTAACTACCCCTAAAGATGGAAACAGAAAGCTATCTTGCCTCAGAGAAAACCGCCAAAGGAAAGATAGCCCCCCACAAATATTGACTGTGAGTGGAGAGGGAAATGACATGCACAGAAATGAAAACAGAATTCAGCAAAGGAGGCCAATACTAATCTAGATAGACAGAATAGGAAAGGTTACTGTGCGGTCAGTATTAAAAACTAAAAATCCACGCAGAGTTTACAAAAATGATCTCCACACCGACTCACGGTGTGGAGGGCAAATCTGCTTCCCCAGAGCTTCCAGCTAGCCTGAATATATCATGATGACAAGCTGGACAAAAAGAAACATAACATGGGCTGAGAAATAAAGTCCACAGCAAATGGACAACCAAAGAACTAGCAGAAACTTATCTTTTGCTGAAATGGACCGGCCATAGGAGAAATCCAAGGAGAGATCTGAATCCAACCCTGAAACATTGACAGCTGGCATGAACTGAAGACCAGAGCCAGGTTAAATAGCAAAGCCAGGAGAGACGATCAGTGAAAGCAGCTGCTACAGCTAAACTCAAAGAGCAGCAGTTCCACTCAAACCACCAGAGGGAGCCCAAGGGCAGAACTCACAAAAGTACCATTCACAACCACAGGAGGGAGCCCAAGAACGGAATTCACAACAGTGGAGGTTTGAGGGGCGGCACCTTACACTACTGAGTGTGGAGGTCTGAGGGGCGGCACCTTACACTACTGAGTGTGGAGGTCTGAGGGGCGGCACCTTACACTACTGAGTGTGGAGGTCTGAGGGGTGGCACCTTACACTGTGTTCCAAATTATTATGCAAATTGGATTTAAGTGTCATAAAGATTTAATTGTTTTGTTTTTCAAATAAACTCATGGATGGTATTGTGTCTCAGGGCTCAATGGATCACTGAAATCAATCTTAAACACATGTGATAATTGGTTTTCCAGGTGATTCTAATTAAAGGAAAACTACTTAAAAATGATGTTCCACATTATTAAGCAGGTCACAGTTTTTAAGTAACATGGGAAAGAAAAAGGATGTCTCTGCTGCTGAAAAGCATCAAATAGTGCATTGCCTTGGTGAAGGGATAAAAACATTAGAAATTTTCCAAAAACATAAGCGTGATCATCGTACTGTTAAGAGATTTGTGGCTGTATCTGAGCACAAATGTGTTTGTGCTGATAAAGGCATAATGAGGAAGATTTCTGCCAGGCAAGTTCATCGGATTAAGAGAGCAGCTGCTAAAAAGCCATTACAAAGCAGCAAACAGATATTTGAAGCTGCTGGTGCCTCTGGAGTCCCTCGAACCTCAAGGTGTAGGCTCCTTCAAAGGCTTGCTGTGGTGCATAAACCTACTATTCGGCCACCCTTAAACAGTGTTCACAAGCAGAAAGGGTTGTATTGGGCCCACACATACATGAAGACTAATTTCCAAACAGTCTTGTTTACTGATAAGTGTTGAGCAACCCTGGATGGTCCAGATGGATGGAGTAGTGGATGGTTGGTTGATGGCCACCATGTCCCAACAAGGCTGCAACGTCAGCGAGGAGGTGGAGGAGTCATGTTTTGGGCCAGAATCATGGGAAACAGCTGGTAAGGCCCTTTAAGGTTCCTGAAGGTGTGAAAATGACCTCTGCAAAGTATATAGAGTTTCTGACTGACAACTTTCTTCTATGGTCTAAAAAGCAGAAACGTGCCTTCAGGAGCAAAATCATCTTCATGCTGACAATGCCCCATCTCATGCTGCAAAGAATACCTCTGAGTCATTGGCTGCTATGGGCATAAAAGGAGATAAACTCATTGTGTGGCCACCATCTTCCCCTGACCTCAACCCTATAGAGAACCTTTAGAGGATCATCAAACAAAAGATCTATGAGGGTGGGAGGCAGTTCACATCCAAACAGTGGCTCTGGGAGGCTATTCCAACTTCATGCAAGGAAATACAAGCAGAAACTCTCAAAAAACTCACAAGTTCAATGGATGCAAGAATTGTGAAGGTGACATCAAAGAAGGGTCCTATGTTAACATGTAACTTGGCCTGTTGGGATGTTTTGGCGTTAAATAGCTTTTTTGTTCAGTGAATGTGACCTCCTAATGCTGCAAATTCCACATTCTACATTACTGCGGGGGTCTGAGGGGCGGCACCTTACATTACTGCGGGGGTCTGAGGGGCGGAATCTTACATTACTGCGGGGGTCTGAGGGGCAGCACCTTACATTACTGCGGGGGTCTGAGGGGCGGCACCTTACATTACTGCGGGGGTCTGAGGGGCGGCACCTTATGTTACTGGGTGGTCTGAGGGGCAGCACCTTACATTACTGCGGGAGTCTGAGGGGCGGCACCTTACATTACTGCGGGGGTCTGAGGGGTGGCACCTTACATTACTGGGGGGTCTGAGGGGCGGCACCTTACGTTACTGGGTGGTCTGAGGGGCGGCACCTTACATTACTGCGGGGGTCTGAGGGGCGGCACCTTACATTACTGCGGGGTCTGAGGGGCGGCACCTTACGTTACTGGGTGGTCTGAGGGGCGGCACCTTACATTACTGCGGGGGTCTGAGGGGCGGCACCTTACATTACTGCGGGGGTCTGAGGGGCGGAATCTTACATTACTGTGGGGGTCTGAGGGGCAGCACCTTACATAACTACGGGGGTCTGAGGGGCGGAACCTTACATTACTGCGGGGGTCTGAGGGGCGGAATCTTACATTACTGCGGGGGTCTGAGGGGCAGCACCTTACATTACTGCGGGGGTCTGAGGGGCGGCACCTTACATTACTGCGGGGGGGTGAGGGGCTGCACCTTACAATTACTAGGGGGGGTCTGAGGGGCGGCACCTTACATTACTGGGGGGGTCTGAGGGGCGGCACATTACATTACTGCGGGGGTCTGAGGGGCGGCACCTTACATTACTGCGGGGGTCTGAGGGGCGGCTCCTTACATTACTGCGGGGGTCTGAGGGGCGGCACCTTACATTACTGCGGGGGTCTGAGGGGCGGCACCTTACACTACTGCGGGGGTCTGAGGGGCGGAACCTTACATTACTGTGGGGGTCTGAGGGGTGGCACCTTACGTTACTGGGTGGTCTGAGGGGCGGCACCTTACATTACTGCGGGAGTCTGAGGGGTGGCACCTTACATTACTGCAGGGGTCTGAGGGGTGGCACCTTACATTACTGGGGGGGTCTGAGGGGCGGCACCTTACATTACTGCGGGGTCTGAGGGGCAGCACCTTACATTACTGCGGGGGTCTGAGGGGCAGAATCTTACATTACTGTGGGGGTCTGAGGGGCAGCACCTTACATTGCTACGGGGGTCTGAGGGGCGGCACCTTACATTACTGCGGGGGTCTGAGGGGCGGAATCTTACATTACTGCGGGGGTCTGAGGGGCAGCACCTTACATTACTGCGGGGGTCTGAGGGGCGGCACCTTACATTACTGCGGGGGGGTGAGGGGCGGCACCTTACAATTACTAGGGGGGTCTGAGGGGCGGCACCTTACATTACTGGGGGGGTCTGAGGGGCGGCACATTACATTACTGCGGGGGTTTGAGGGGCGGCACCTTACATTACTGCGGGGGTCTGAGGGGCGGCTCCTTACATCTCTGCGGGGGTCTGAGGGGCGGCACCTTACATTACTGCGGGGGTCTGAGGGGCGGCACCTTACACTACTGCGGGGGTCTGAGGGGCGGAACCTTACATTACTGTGGGGGTCTCAGGGGCGGCACCTTACATTACTGCTGGGGTCTTAGTGGCAGCGCCTTACATTACTGTGGGGGTCTGCGGGGTGGCAACCTACATTACTTTGGAGTGCTGTCAGCTCTCCTGTACTGCACCTCTCCATATTGGCTGCTTGAGATGGAATCTACTGCAAATGGCCTTGTAATGAGACAAGCTTTACTACTGCGCTGTATTCTAATCTCACTTAGGCCAGGTTCACACTGCGCTGCGTTGCAGGCGTCCGTTAGACGGACTACGTTACACTGTGGCATAACGCGGTGTAACGCAGTCCGTTAACGCCGCCATTAATTCCTATGTCGGATGCATTGCTAGCGCACGCCCACAATGGGCGTGCGCTAGCGATGTGCCTTCATTGAGTGATGGACCCTGGGACGCGGGCTGCAGCGTTTCCGGGTCCTTCACTGCTAGTGCAGATATAGCATCTGCTAGCTCTATCTGCGCTAGCCCGCTGACATACTGGCACTTGCGTTAACAGCAGCCCGTTAACGCATGTGTTGAACGGGCTGCTGTTAACGCAGTGTGAACCTGGCCTTACTGATGGGTCTTGCGTGACCAATCTGAGACAAAGATCCGCTTCCTGCTGGAAATGACGGGATCCAACACCCCACTGAGAGCCAGTGAATTCTCTGAATATCTCTCATTGGGCATAAAATGATGTTGATTGCCCTCTAGTGATGAGCGAGCACTAAAATACTCAAATTATACGCAATTGTACGCAAATCGTAATGCTCAACCCAAGTAACAGGTATAATGAAAGTTAATGGGAAAGTCAAGCGTTTTTCGGTGCCCCTCCTCCTAGGAGCTTTGCAGTGGGTCTAACAATTGCTGAAAACAATGGAAACAGTACTGAAATGGGATGGAAACAGCAAGGGGAAGACCCCTGGAAGCATCTCTGAAGTAACTGCGGGAACAGTGTTGTCAAGAGTATTATGCCACTTTTACAGACTGACAATAAAACGTACAAAACCGCGGTTAAATTGGATTTGACTTAGAAAAAATGCTAAGACACATTCTTCGTAGAATAATGACTTGTATAATAAAAAGTGAAAAAAATGCTCCTACACACCTTGGGCTACGTTCACATGCAGTGTTTTTGCACATTTGCAATGCTTTCAATGGTGAACAAAATATTCAAGAAATATAATTTTATCATTTTTATACCTTATCTGGCCATGTAGTGTATGAGACTTGATTAGAGACATCCTGTTTCATTTATGTAGGGACTCTGAAAGGCACAATTTTTTTTTCAGGGCCGTCAGGCAGCCATCGCTATTTGTATAGGGCCATCAGCTGGCCCTTACTATTGTTACAGGACCAGCAGGTAGCCCCCACTATTGTAAGGGGGCCATCAGGCGGCCCTCATTCTAATTTTAGAGGGCCAGCAGCCAGCCCTTCCTAAGCATTTTTGGAAGGCCTGCAAATGGCATTTTTTTTTCATGTTAATACTGTAAAGTTTGAAACTTGGAGGGCAAGCAGGTGGCCCTCACAAATTATAGAAGGCCAGCAGGCGTCTTGTGGACAGATAAGACCAAGATAGAGTTTTTTGGTGAAGCACATCATTTTACTGTTTACTGTAAATGGAATGAGGCCTACAAATAAAATAACACAGTAGTTTCAGTCAAATATGGTGGAGGTTCAAACAAATTGTGGGGTTTACTGCCTGTGGCCTTGGGTGCCTTGACTGTGTGCAAGGCATCATGAAATGTGAAGATTCTCAAGGGATTTTGGGTCGCAATGTAGTTCCCGGGGTCAAAAAGCTGGGTTTGCAGTCTAGGTCATGGGTTTTCCAGCAGAACCACCCAGAAAAAGATGGAAAAAAATCGCTGGAGAGTTCAGAAGTGGTAATTCCAGCTCCGGTAGCGTAAAGTCTCCCACCACTACCTCTTACATACAGTTCAGATGCTACAGAGAAACTGCGAATGGACACATTAAATCAGTAAATTTTGCCTGCTTTGATGAATTTCTGAGTACATATCACCGTAAAAAACATGAATCTGTCAATGAGTGCATGGACAAAAGCAGCAGCAAGGATTAGAATTTTTGGGGAAAGGATATTTTCTGATGATTCATAAAGGGCTACCCAGAGTCCTAATCAAGAGTGAAAACTTTAATGTTACATTTTTTTTAGTTTCAAGGATTTTTATTAAGTTTTCAATTAAACGGTTGGGGAGTACAGAGAAAAAAAGGGGAGGAAGTAAGGGGTAGGATACAAGGGAGGAAAAGGACCAGGGGGATGGCATCACTAGTTAACATTCGCATACATAATATTCCACAATGAAAACATTTTCAAAAAATCACTATATTTAACACAAATTGAGGGATTACACTGGCGGTCTATCCATGGATACCATATATTAAAAAATTGTTCAAAGCTGTCAGTTCTTGTAGCTTCTATACGTTCATACAACATTAATGCGTTTACTCTATTTATAACCTCAGAAAAGGATAGTATTGAAGCCCTCTATTTAGAAGTTATGTGTATCCATGAGGCCATAGATATGAAGCTAATGAGCCTATTAGTTTTAATATTAGTGGAATATTGAAGTATTCCCCCAAAGTATATATTCAAATTGCCTCTTCAGAGAGGAAGAGGACTTGAACTCTATAGCGCCACCTATTAGAAGTAGCGATCCTACAAGTCACAATCAACCCTTTAATGAGTCTTGCAATATGACTTAGGATAAGAGCCAAATCAGTATCTCAATTTGCAGACACGGTGTTTCGGGCTGTTGGCCCTCATCAGTGCGAAGCATGAGAACTAATTTGGCTAGGTGAGAGGCTCTGGACTGAGGTCTAAGGGGTAAGGTTTCTCCTTATGGAGAGTGACATACCAGCTCTGGCTTGTCAAGGTAAGAAGGCTTATTCGCCCTGTAAAGCTCCTCTAGGAAATTTAACCCCTTCATGACCCAGCCTATTTTGACCTTAATGACCTGGCCGTTTTTTGCAATTCTGACCAGTGTCCCTTTATGAGGTAATAACTCCAGAACGCTTCAACGGATCCTAGCGATTCTGAGATTGTTTTTTTTTTACATATTGGGCTTCATGTTAGTGGTAAATTTAGGTCGATAATTTCTGCGTTTATTTGTGAAAAAAACAGAAATTTGGCGAAAATTTTGAAAATTTTACAATTTTCACATTTTGAATTTTTATTCTGTTAAACCAGAGAGTTATGTAACACAGAATAGTTAATAAATAACATTTCCTACATGTCTACTTTACATCAGCACAATTTTGTAAACAAAATTTTTTTTTGCTAGGAAGTTATAAGGGTTAAAATTTTACCAGTGATTTCTCATTTTTACAACAAAATTTACAAAACCATTTTTTTTAGGGACCACCTCACATTTGAAGTCAGTTTGAGGGTTCTATATGGCTGAAAATACCCAAAAGTGACACCATTCTAAAAACTGCACCCCTCAAGGTGCTCAAAACCACATTCAAGAAGTTTATTAACCCTTCAGGTGTTTCACAGCAGCAGAAGCAACATGGAAGGAAAAAGTGAACATTTAACTTTTTAGTCACAAAAATGATCTTTTAGCAACAATTTTTTTATTTTCCCAAGGGTAAAAGAAGAAACTGGACCACAAACGTTGTTGTCCAATTTGTCCTGAGTACGCTGATACCTCATATGTGGGGGTAAACCACTGTTTGGGGGCACGGCAGGGCTCGGAAGCAAAGGAGCGCCATTTGACTTTTTGAATGAAAAATTGGCTCCAATCTTTAGCGGACACCATGTTGCGTTTGGAGAGCCCCCGTGTGCCTAAACATTGGAGCTCCCCCACAAGTGACCCCATTTTGGAAACTAGACGCCCCAAGGAACTTATCTAGATGCATAGTGAGCACTTTAATCCCCCAGGTGCTTCACAAATTGATCCTTAAAAATGAAAAAGTACTTTTTTTTTCACAAAAAATTTCTTTTAGCCTCAATTTTTTCATTTTCACATGGGCAACAGGATAAAATGGATCCTAAAATTTGTTGGGCAATTTGTCCTGAGTACGCCGATACCTCATATGTGGGGGTAAACCACTTTTTGGGTGCACGGCAAGGCTCGGAAGGGAAGGCGCGCCATTTGACTTTTTGAATGAAAAATTATCTCCATCGTTAGCGGACACCATGTTGCGTTTGGAGAGACCCTGTGTTCCTAAACATTGAAGCTCCCCCACATGTGACCCCATTTTGGAAACTAGACCCCCCAAGGAACTTATCTAGATGCAAAGTGAGCACTTTAAACTCTCAGGTGCTTCACAAATTGATCCGTAAAAAATGAAAAAGTACTTTTTTTTCACAAAAAAATTCTTTTAGCCTCAATTTTTTCATTTTCACATGGGCAGCAGGATAAAATGGATCCTAAAATTTGTTGGGCAATTTCTCCTGAGTACGCCGATACCTCATATGTGGGGGTAAACCACTTTTTGGGTGCACGGCCAGGCTCAGAAGGGAAGGCGCGCCATTTGACTTTTTGAATGGAAAATTAGCTCCAATCGTTAGCGGACACCATGTCGCATTTGGAGAGCCCCTGTGTGCCTAAACATTGGAGCTCCCCCACAAGTGACCCCATTTTGGAACCTAGACCCCCCAATGAACTTATCTAGATGCATAGTGAGCACTAAACCCCAGCTGCTTCACAGAAGTTTATAACGCAGAGCCGTGAAAATAAAAAATAATTTTTCTTTCCTCAAAAATGATTTTTAGCCCGGAATTTTTTATTTTCCCAAGGGTAACAGGAGAAATTGGAACCTAAATGTTATTATCCAGTTTCTCCTGAGTACGCTGATAATTCATATGTGGGGGTAAACCACTGTTTGGGCGCACGGCAGGGCTCGGAAGGGAAGGCACGCCATTTGGCTTTTTGAATGGAAAATTAGCTCCAATCATTAGCGGACACCATGTCGCGTTTGGAGAGCACCTGTGTGCCTAAACATTGGAGCTCCCCTACAAGTGACCCCATTTTGGAAACTAGACCCCCCAAGGAACTTATCTAGATGCATAGTGAGCACTTTAAACCCCCAGCTGCTTCACAGAAGTTTATAACGCAGAGCCATGAAAATAAAAAATAATTTTTCTTTTCTCAAAAAATGATTTTAGCCCCCAATTTTTTATTTTCCCAAGGGTAACAGGAGAAATTTGACCCCAAAAGTTGTGGTCCAGTTTCTCCTGAGTACGCTGGTACCCCATATGTGGGGGTAAACCACTGTTTGGGCACATGCCGGGGCTCGGAAGGGAAGTAGTGACGTTTTGGAATGCAGACTTTGATGGAATGGTCTGCGGGCATCATGTTACGTTTGCAGAGCCCCTGATGTGCCTAAACAGTAGAAACCCCCCACAAGTGACCCCATTTTGGAAACTAGACCCCCCAAGGAACTTATCTAGTTGTGTGGTGAGCACGTTCAACCCCCAAGTGCTTCACAGAAGTTTACAACGCAGAGCCATGAAAATAAAAAATCATTTTTCTTTCCTCAAAAAAGATGTTTTAGCAAGCAATTTTTTATTTTCCCAAGAGTAACAGGAGAAATTTGACCCCAAAAGTTGTTGTCCAGTTTCTCCTGAGTACGCTGATACCCCATATGTGGGGATAAACCACTGTTTGGGCGCACGTCAGGGCTCGGAAGGGAAGTAGTGACATTTTGAAATGCAGACTTTGATGGAAGCTCTGCGGGCATCACGTTGCGTTTGCAGAGCCCCTGATGTGCCTAAACAGTAGAAACTCCCCACAAGTGACCCCATTTTGGAAACTAGACCTCCCAAAGGAACTAATCTAGATGTGTGGTGAGCACTTTGAACCCCCAAGTGCTTCACAGAAGTTTATAACGCAGAGCCGTGAAAATAAAAAATCATTTTTCTTTCCTCAAAAATAATTTTTTAGCCTGCAATTTTTTATTTTCCCAAGGGTTACAGGAGAAATTGGACCCCAAAAGTTGTTGTCCAGTTTCTCCTGAGTACGCTGGTACCCCATATGTGGGGGTAAACCACTGTTTGGGCACACGTCGGGGCTCGGAAGGGAGAGAGCACCATTTGACTTTTTCAACGCAAGATTGGCTGGAATCAATGGTGGCGCCATGTCGCATTTGGAGACCCCCTGATGTGCCTAAACAGTGGAAACCCCTCAATTCTAACTCCAACACTAACCCCAACACACTCCTAACTCTAATCCCAACCCTAACCCCAACACACCCCTAACCCTAGTCTTAACCCTAATTCCAACCCTAACTCTAATTCCAACCCTAACCCTAAGGCTATGTGCCCACGTTGCGGATTTTTGAAAAATCCGTAGGTAAAACGCACTGCGCTTTACCTGCTGATTTACCGCAGATTCCCAGTGTTTTTTTGTGTGGATTTCACCTGCGGATTCCTATTATGGAGCAGGTGTAAAACGCTGCGAAATCCGCACAAAAAATTGACATGCTGCGGAAAATACAACGCAGTGTTTCCGCGCTGTATTTTCCGCACCATGGGCACAGCGGATTTGGTTTTCCATAGGTTTACGTGGTACTGTAAACGTGATGGAAAACTGCTACGAATCCGCAGTGACCAATCCGCTGCGGATCCGCAGCCAAATCTGCACCATGTTCACATAGCCTAATTCTAACCCTAATTCCAACCCTAGCCCTAAGTGCAACCCTATCCCTAAGTGCAACCCTAAGTGCAACCCTAAGTGCAGCCCTATCCCTAAGTGCAGCCCTATCCCTAAGTGCAGCCCTATCCCTAAGTGCAGCCCTATCCCTAAGTGCATCCCTAAGTGCAACCCTAAGTGCATCCCTAAGTGCATCCCTAAGTGCAACCCTAAGTGCATCCCTAAGTGCATCCCTAAGTGCATCCCCAAGTGCATCCCTAAGTGCATCCCTAAGTGCAACCCTAAGTGCATCCCTAAGTGCAACCCTAAGTGCAACCCTAAGTGCAACCCTAAGTGCATCCCTAAGTGCATCCCTAAGTGCAACCCTAAGTGCATCCCTAAGTGCATCCCTAAGTGCATCCCTAAGTGCAACCCTAAGTGCATCCCTAAGTGCATCCCTAAGTGCAACCCTATCCCTAAGTGCAACCCTATCCCTAAGTGCAACCCTAAGTGCATCCCTAAGTGCAACCCTAAGAGCATCCCTTAGTGCAACCCTAAGTGCATCCCTAAGTGCATCCCTAAGTGCAACCCTAAGTGCAACCCTAAGTGCATCCCTAAGTGCATCCCTAAGTGCAACCCTAAGTGCATCCCTAAGTGCAACCCTAAGTGCATCCCTAAGTGCATCCCTAAGTGCATCCCTAAGTGCAACCCTAAGTGCATACCTAAGTGCATCACTAAGTGAAACCCTAAGTGCAACCCTAAGTGCAACCCTAAGTGCAACCCTAAGTGCAACCCTAGCCCTAAGTGCAACCCTAGCCCTAAGTGCAACCCTAAGTGCAACCCTACCCCTAACCCTACCCCTAACCCTAACCCTAATGGAAAAACAAAAATAATTATATTTTCTGTATTTTATTATTGTCCCTACCTATGGGGGTGATAAAGGGGGGGAGTTATTTACTATTTTTTTTATTTTGATCGCTGTGATAGAACTTATCACAGCGACCAAAATGTGCAGGAACGAATCTGCCGGCTGGCAGATTCGGCGGGCGCACTGCGCATGCGCCCGCCATTTTCCAAGATGGCGGCGCCCATGAAGAAGACGGCCGGACACCGGAAGGGACATTGGAGCTAGGTAAGTATGGGGTGGTGGGATCGGAACACGGGGGGGGGGATCGGAGGACCTGGGGAGCGGACAGGAGGGAGGAGGGGAGCGGAACGGAGATCGGGGCAAAAAGGACGACTGGGGAGGTGATCGGTGGGGTGGGGTGGGGGCAGATCGGGGTCTCCAGCCATGGCAGATGCTATTGCAGCATCGGCCATGGCTGGATTGTAATATTTCACCATTTTCATAGGTGAAATATTACAAATCGCTCTGATTGGCAGTTTCACTTTCAACAGCCAATCAGAGCGATCGTAGCCACGGGGGGGTGAAGCCACCCCCCCTGGGCTGAAGTACCACTCCCCCTGTCTCTGCAGATCGGGTAAAATGGGAGTTAACCCTTTCACCCGATCTGCAGGGACGCGATCATTCTGTGACGCGATCATTCTGTGACACAGCATATGCGTCACAGGTCGGATTGGCACCGACTTTCATGACGCATACGCTGTGTCACAGGTCGGGAAGGGGTTAATGTGCAAATTGCCTCTTCAGAGAAAAAGAGGACTTAAACTCTATAGCGCCACCTATTGGAAGCAGCGATCCTACAAGTCACAATCAACCCTTTAACGAGTCTTGCAATATGACTTAGGATAAAAGCCAAATCACTATCTCAATTTGCAGACACGGTGTTTCGGGCTATTGGCCCTCGTCAGTCCAAAAGTAGGAATGCAAGATCAAGTTGCAGAGATTTATTGAATGTATTGTTAATTAGGGTAATGATATTTTGTGAAGATATTTCACAAGTGGGCAGGTCCACCAAATATGCACTCTATCACTTGGAACATGGCAACCCCTAAAACATCTGTCTGATACATTATTAGAAATCTTATGCATTTTCGTGTGGACATAGTATGTTCTATGTAACATTTTGAGAGCTGTTTCGGTTAAAGAAGTTTGATTGCTGCCTCTCGATAGGTTTTCACAGCAACGTGACCAGGTCTCACTACCTAACACACAACCCAAATCTTCTTCCCATTGCATCATAAAATCCATTTTTTTATTCTTAGGCAGAGTGTTAAATATAGAGTAAAGTAAGGAAATGATCCCATACCCAAGCGGGTTGGGAAGACATTTAAGTACAAAAACTGTAGGGGTATGTCTGTTTGAGCTACTTGAGTTTTTTCTAGCAAAATATAAAACTTGATTGATATGCATCATTTCTGTTAAGGGTGGGCTGTATTTCTGAATAAATTCTGACCTAGTCATAACAGTATTAGTTGGTGACCAGAGATGTTTCAAGATTATAATCATTTTGGATAACCACCATTAACTTCTAACCCAGTGATAAACATAGGATTGTAGAACAGAGACAATAGAGGGGGGCTTTTGATTGTAAGCGAAATCAGAACGTCAATTTTTTCCATAAAATTAGTGAGTGGTGGGTATACGCAAGGCTGCCACTAGGAATTTTGGGGCCCCATACAGGCAAAATTTTCAGGCTCCATTGAGACTCCACCCCAGCTCCACCTCCAACCCTCGAACATTCCACATTCCCACTGCCCACTCATAGTAAAACTCCTCATCTGCGCCACAATCTCAACCAATCACACATTAACTCCACATCTGCACCACGTCCTCACCAATTACACATTATCAGTTCCAATCTAACACCAGATCACATGCAAAGACAGCAGCTTTTGTTTTGGCTAATAGATTTTTTTTAAGCCTCCACCACGACAAGCTAGACTCTTTTGGCCGGGCCCTACTCTACTCTAAATTATGAAACATTTGTTAAAATATCCTGTCCTCTTTTTAGGTATATTTTTATTTTTGTTTCTTTAAGAAAATGTGTTACATACACTTTTTTAAAATGAGCAATAATACCATCACACCATGACCAGACAGGTGAATATCTTACAAAGTCTACTGGATGAACAGACACAAACTAAACCAGAAAAATCCATCATCCCAACGTTTTCCATCCATTTCAATGAATCCGAACATTGAACTGTTCATTAAATGTGGTATTGTGGCCCACACTGCTGTATGAGAAAGAGGCAAAGCGTCTTCTATGTGATTCTGATTGGGAAAATTGTGGTAAATGTCTGCACTGCTGAATCAATAGAATTCCAGAATTATTAGTACATGTGGCTTTATAATAATAAAGAATAATAAAGCTACATGTACTAATAATTCTGGAATTCTAGTGATTCAGCAGCGCAGAAATGTAACACAATTTTCACAATCTGCATCTAACGGCTGGTCCTTTCTGGACTCGTGGTTCAGCTGCAGCAAATCCTTTTAATGCTTCAACTCAGCTACATCTGGTGAGTGCAATCCTATGGATTAACCTTTTAACCTTCTCAGATAAGACACTATTTGCGCTCTTTCCTTCAACAGTTTTCATAGGATTTCTATGTGATTCTGTCACATATAAAAATTAACATTTCACCCATTATCCAGTTATCCGTCTCAAATTCAATCAATTTTGTTCAGCGTTTAATTAATGGGAATTATTAATAAACAAGAAATGGAGTGTTTAAGAAAAATCCAAGAATAGCAACATTCTACCTACTACCCAAAATTCATAAGAACATGGAAAATGCACCTGGCAGACCTATCATTTCAGGTATTGATAACATTTGTGAGCCCATCTGTAGATTCATATACCATATTCTGAGACTATTAGTAGAAGCCTTACTGTCATATCTAAAAGATACCTTGGATATACTCCGAAAGATGGATGGTATACAAGTCAATGCTGATCTATAATGGCAATCTGTGCTGTTGAATCACTATATACCTCCATCAGACTTGATGACGGCATTAGATTGGTGATATTCTTATTGGAAATGTCCAATGTAGGGGAAGAAATTATCAAATTTATCCTTGAACATCTCCGGTTTACACTTACCCATAGTTTTTTCTTGTTTAGGGGTTCCTTCTTCCTACAGCTCCATGGAACAGCTATGGGGGTGTCCTGTGTGCCCTCATACACTAACCTTTTCCTGGGGCTGTGGGAGAGGGACATATTTTCATCTGACCATATACCCCAGACTGACAAAGTTCTGTGCTGGAGTTGTGTTGTGAGTTCCGTTCTCGAACTCCCTCCTGTGGTCATGAATGGTACTTCGGCGAGTTCTGTCTGTGAACTCCCTCTGGTGGCTGTGAGTGGAGCTACTAGCCATTGAGGTGCCTTCCTCACCTGCTCCTCATTTGTTGCTAGACTGCCTTCTCTATTTAACTCCACTCAGATCGTTAGTGTATGCCAGCTGTCGATGTCTTAGCCTTGGTTCAGATCTCTCTGGGACCTTTCTGAGGACCTGTCTATTCCAGCAGAAGCTAAGTTCCTGCTAGTTTATTAGTTGCTCATTGTTTTTCTTGCTTAATTTCTAATCCAGCTTGTTACCATGATATTGTCTTGCTAGCTGGAAGCTCTGGGAGTGCAGAGTGGCACCACCGCACCATGAGTCGGTGCGGGGTTTTTTTTGCTCACTCTGTGTGGTTATTTGTAGTTTTTTGTGTTGACCGCAAAGATTCCTTTTCTGTCCTCAATCTGTTTAGTTAGACTGGCCTCCTTTGCTGAAACCTATTTCATTCCTGTATTTGTGTATTCCTCTTAACTCACAGTCAATACTTGTGGGGGGCTGCCTTTACCTTTGGGGAATTTCTCTGAGGCAAGGTGAGGCTTTGTTTTCTATCTTTAGGGTTAGTTAGCTCTTAGGCTGTGAAGAGGCATCTAGGCAGAGTCAGGCACGCTCCACGGCTATTTCTAGTGTGTGTGATAGGAGTAGGGTTTGCGGTCAGCAGAGTTCCCACTTCCCAGAGCTAGTCCCGATTCCGTGTATAACTATCAGGTCATTCCGGGTGCACCTAACCACCAGGTCCATAACAGTACAGCTGGCCCACAAAGTGTTAATGCATCTCAATAGAGGGAAAAGAGAAGTTCTGAGACCATTTTTTTTTTCCTCTGCAGTGTGTTTTGTCTCTCTTTTCCCCTTAACCTCTGGGTGGTTCAGAACTGAGGTGCAGATATGGACATTCAGGGTCTGTCCTCTAGTGTGGATCAACTCACTGCAAGGGTACAAAGCATTCAAAATTATGTGGTTCAGAATCCGATGTTAGAGCCTAGAATACCAATTCCTGATTTGTTTGCTGGGGATAGATCTAAGTTTCTGAATTTCAAAAATAATTGTAAACTGTTTCTTGCTCTGAAACCCCGCTCTTCTGGTGATACCATTCAGCAAGTAAAAATCATTATTTCTTTGTTACGTGGCGACCCTCAAGACTGGGCATTCTCCCTGGCGCCAGGAGATCCTGCATTGTGTAATGTAGATGCGTTTTTTCTGGCGTTGGGATTACTTTATGATGAACCGAATTCTGTGGACTAGGCAGAGAAAATTTTGCTGGCTTTGAGTCAGGGTCAGGATGAAGCGGAGGTTTATTGCCAGAAGTTCAGAAAGTGGTCTGTGCTTACTCAATGGAATGAGTGTGCCCTGGCAGCAATTTTCAGAAAGGGTCTTTCTGAAGCCCTTAAGGATGTTATGGTGGGGTTCCCCACGCCTGCTGGTCTGAGTGAATCAATGTCCTTAGCCATACAGATCGATCGGCGTTTACGTGAGCGCAAAATTGTGCACCATTTGGCAGTATCCTCTGAGCAGAGGCCTGAGCCTATGCAATGTGATAGGACTTTGACCAGAGCTGAACGGCAAGAACACAGACGTCAGAATGGGCTGTGTTTTTACTGTGGTGACTCCACTCATGCTATCTCTGATTGTCCTAAGCGCACTAAGCGGTTCGCTAGGTCGGTCACCATTGGTACTGTACAGCCTAAATTTCCTTTGTCCGTTACTCTGATTTGCTCTTTGTCGTCCTACTCTGTTATGGCATTTGTGGATTCAGGCGCTGCCCTGAATTTGATGGACTTGGAGTTTGCCAGGCGCTGTGGTTTTTTCTTGGAGCCATTGCAGCATCCTATTACTTTGAGGGGAATTGATGCTACGCCTTTGGCCAGGAATAAGCCTCAGTACTGGACCCAGTTGACCATGTGCATGGCTCCTGCACATCAGGAGGATATTCGCTTTTTGGTGTTGCATAATCTGCATGATGTGGTCGTGTTGGGTTTGCCATGGCTACAGGTCCATAATCCAGTATTGGATTGGAAATCAATGTCTGTGTCCAGTTGGGGTTGTCAAGGGGTACATGGGGATGTTCCATCGTTGTCAATTTCTTCCTCCACTCCTTCTGAAGTCCCTGAGTTTTTGTTGGATTACCGGGATGTATTTGATGAGCCCAAGTCCAGTGCTCTACCTCCTCATAGGGATTGTGATTGTGCTATTAATTTGTTTCCTGGTAGCAAATTCCCTAAGGGACGACTTTTCAATTTGTCTGTACCAGAACATGCCGCTATGCGGAGTTATATAAAGGAGTCCTTGGAAAAAGGGCATATTTGCCCGTCGTCGTCACCATTGGGAGCAGGGTTCTTTTTTGTGGCCAAGAAGGATGGTTCTCTGAGACCTTGTATAGATTACCGCCTTCTCAATAAGATCACGGTCAAATTTCAGTACCCTTTGCCTCTACTGTCTGATTTGTTTGCTCGGATTAAGGGGGCTAGTTGGTTCACCAAGATAGATATTTGAGGGGCGTATAATCTGGTGCGTATTAAACAGGGCGATGAATGGAAAACAGCATTTAATACGCCCGAGGGCCATTTTGAGTACCTGGTAATGCCATTCGGGCTTTCTAATGCCCCCACTGTTTTTTCAGTCCTTTATGCATGACATCTTCTGAAAGTATCTGGATAGATTCATGATTGTATATTTGGATGATATTTTGGTCTTTTCGGATGATTGGGAGTCTCATGTGAAGCAGGTCAGAATGGTGTTCCAGGTCCTTCGTGCTAATGCCTTGTTCGTGAAGGGATCTAAATGTCTCTTTGGAGTTCAGAAGGTTTCCTTTTTGGGCTTCATTTTTTCCCCTTCTACTATCGAGATGGACCCTGTTAAAGTTCAGGCCATTTTTGATTGGACTCAGCCTACATCTGTGAAGAGCCTTCAGAAATTCCTGGGCTTTGCTAATTTTTACCGTCGCTTCATCGCTAATTTTTCTAGTGTTTTTAAACCGTTGACCGATTTGACCAAGAAGGGTTCTGATGTGGTGAATTGGTCCTCTGCGGCCGTTGAAGCTTTTCAGGAGTTGAAACGTCGTTTCTCTTCGGCTCCTGTGTTATGTCAGCCAGATATTTCGATCCCTTTTCAGGACGAGGTTGATGCTTCTGAGATTGGAGCAGGGGCTGTTCTGTCTCAGAGAAGTTCTGATGGCTCTGTAATGAAGCCATGTGCTTTCTTTTCTAGAAAGTTTTCGCCTGCTGAGCGTAATTATGATGTTGGCAATCGGGAGTTGTTGGCTATGAAGTGGGCATTCGAGGAGTGGCGACATTGGCTGGAAGGAGCCAAGCATCGCGTGGTGGTCTTGACGGATCACAAGAATCTGGCTTATCTCGAGTCTGCCAAGCGGTTGAATCCTAGACAGGCTCGTTGGTCGCTGTTTTTCTCCCGTTTCGATTTTGTGGTTTCATACCTTCCGGGTTCTAAGAATGTGAAGGCTGATGCCCTTTCAAGGAGTTTTTTGCCTGATTCTCCTGGAGTTCCTGAACCGGCTGGTATTCTTAGAGAAGGGGTAGTTCTGTCTGCCATCTCCCCTGATTTGCGGCGAGTGCTGCAGGAGTTCCAGGCTGATAGACCTGACCGTTGTCCAGCGGAGAAACTGTTTGTCCCTGATAAATGGACTAGTAGAGTTATCTCTGAGGTTCATTGTTCGGTGTTGGCTGGTCATCCTGGGATTTTTGGTACCAGAGATTTGGTGGCTAGGTCCTTTTGGTGGCCTTCCTTGTCGCGGGATGTGCGTTCTTTTGTGCAGTCTTGTGGGACTTGTGCTCGGGCTAAGCCCTGCTGTTCTCGTGCCAGTGGGTTACTTTTGCCCTTGCCGGTCCCGGAAAGGCCCTGGACGCATGTTTCCATGGATTTTATTTCAGATCTCCCTGTTTCTCAAAGGATGTCGGTCATCTGGGTGGTTTGTGATCGTTTCTCTAAAATGGTCCATTTGGTACCCTTGCCTAAGTTGCCTTCCTCCTCTGATTTGGTTCCATTGTTTTTCCAGCATGTGGTTCGTTTGCATGGCATTCCGGAGAACATCGTGTCTGACAGAGGTTCCCAGTTTGTTTCAAGGTTTTGGCGGTCCTTTTGTGCTAAGATGGGCATTGATTTGTCTTTTTCTTCGGCCTTCCATCCTCAGACAAATGGCCAAACCGAACGAACCAATCAGACTTTGGAAACATATCTGAGATGCTTTGTTTCTGCGGATCAGGATGATTGGGTGACCTTCTTGCCATTGGCTGAGTTCGCCCTTAATAATCGGGCCAGTTCGGCTACTTTGGTTTCGCCTTTTTTTTGTAATTCTGGTTTTCATCCTCGTTTTTCTTCAGGGCAGGTTGAGTCTTCGGACTGTCCTGGTGTGGATTCTGTGGTGGACAGGTTGCAACAGATTTGGACTCATGTGGTGGACAATTTGACCTTGTCCCAGGAGAAGGCTCAACGTTTCGCTAACCGCCGTCGCCGGGTTGGTCCCCGACTTCATGTTGGGGACTTGGTTTGGTTGTCATCTCGTCATGTTCCTATGAAGGTTTCTTCTCCTAAGTTTAAGCCTCGTTTCATTGGTCCGTATAAGATTTCTGAAATTCTCAATCCTGTGTCATTTCGTTTGGTTCTTCCTGCTTCTTTTGCCATCCATAATGTGTTCCATAGGTCGTTGCTGCGGAGATATATGGCGCCTATGGTTCCCTCCGTTGATCCTCCTGCTCCGGTGCTGGTCGAGGGGGAGTTGGAGTATGTGGTGGAGAAGATCTTGTATTCTCGTATTTCGAGACGGAAACTTCAGTACTTGGTCAAATGGAAGGGCTATGGTCAGGAGGATAATTCCTGGGTTGTTGCCTCTGATGTCCATGCTGCCGATTTAGTTCGTGCCTTTCATTTGGCTCGTCCTGATTGGCCTGGGGGCTCTGGTGAGGGTTCGGTGACCCCTCCTCAAGGGGGGGTACTGTTGTGAGTTCCGTTCTCGAACTCCCTCCTGTGGTCATGAATGGTACTTCGGCGAGTTCTGTCTGTGAACTCCCTCTGGTGGCTGTGAGTGGAGCTACTAGCCATTGAAGTGCCTTCCTCACCTGCTCCTCATTTGTTGCTAGACTGGCTTCTCTATTTAACTCCACTCAGATCGTTAGTGTATGCCAGCTGTCGATGTCTTAGCCTTGGTTCAGATCTCTCTGGGACCTTTCTGAGGACCTGTCTATTCCAGCAGAAGCTAAGTTCCTGCTAGTTTATTAGTTGCTCATTGTTTTTCTTGCTTAATTTCTAATCCAGCTTGTTACCATGATATTGTCTTGCTAGCTGGAAGCTCTGGGAGTGCAGAGTGGCACCACCGCACCGTGAGTCGGTGCGGGTTTTTTTTTGCTCACTCTGTGTGGTTATTTGTAGTTTTTTGTGTTGACCGCAAAGATTCCTTTTCTGTCCTCAATCTGTTTAGTTAGACTGGCCTCCTTTGCTGAAACCTATTTCATTCCTGTGTTTGTGTATTCCTCTTAACTCACAGTCAATACTTGTGGGGGGCTGCCTTTACCTTTGGGGAATTTCTCTGAGGCAAGGTGAGGCTTTGTTTTCTATCTTTAGGGGTAGTTAGCTCTTAGGCTGTGAAGAGGCGTCTAGGCAGAGTCAGGCACGCTCCACGGCTATTTCTAGTGTGTGTGATAGGAGTAGGGTTTGCGGTCAGCAGAGTTCCCACTTCCCAGAGCTAGTCCCGATTCCGTGTATAACTATCAGGTCATTCCGGGTGCACCTAACCACCAGGTCCATAACAGAGTTGCTTTATTGATTACATCTTTTTATGGCAGGGCACGAGTGAGGATCTCAAGTTTTATTGAAACACTTAACAACAATGATCTAAATATTAGACTTACATTTAAGTCTGGGAGACATAAGATCGATTTCTTGGATGTCCTTATCGACATTGATGATTCTGGCTTGATTCAGAATGATGTACATCGGAAACCCACTGCTGTTAACACCTTGCTTCATGTCGACTCATCTCATCCTAAAAACCTCATCGGCAGCATCCCAACAGGTCAGTTCTTTAGGATGCGCATGATATGGTCTAATGATGCCAACTTTGAACTATAAGCTGACAACCTTAGAGACAGATTTCTAAACAGAGGTTACTCTGAAAATATTGTTCAGAGAGGCTACCGCAGGGCCAAATTCTCTATGGCTATGTTCACACTGGGTGCTTTTGCTGCTTTTTTTTCTGCAGCAAAACGTGATTTCTTGGCAGGAAAGAAGCTGCGGCAAAAACACATTTTTGGTGCGTTTTTGTTGTGGTTTTGGTGCGTTTTTTCATGTGTTTTGGGGGCTAACTTGGGTCTCTTTGTGCATGCTAATAAAGTTGAGCGCCCCCAGAGAAAAAAACTACTTCCTGTAGAACCGTACCTCCTTTGAAAAGCTGTCAATTCAAGGGCCGCTACAGTAAAATCACACTGACAGTTTAGAATAGAATGGATAGAATAGATATATACACATAGAATACATATATATATATATAGATGTCAGTGACACACACATATATATGTATTTATATTGCAAATATAGATAGAAGAAAAGCCGGTAATACATCTGCCGGTTTCTGTAAAATCACTACAGGAGCCGACAGGATAGAAAAGATGGATTACATAAAGTATATACATATAGAATAGGTAGATACAGTGGGGCAAAAAAGTATTTAGTCAGTCAGCAATAGTGCAAGTTCCACCACTTAAAAAGATGAGAGGCGTCTGTAATTTACATCATAGGTAGACCTCAAGTATGGGAGACAAACTGAGAAAAAAAAATCCAGAAAATCACATTGTCTGTTTTTTTATCATTTTATTTGCATTTTATGGTGGAAAATAAGTATTTGGTCAGAAACAAAATTTCATCTCAATACTTTGTAATATATCCTTTGTTGGCAATGACAGAGGTCAAACGTTTTCTGTAAGTCTTCACAAGGTTGCCACACACTGTTGTTGGTATGTTGGCCCATTCCTCCATGCAGATCTCCTCTAGAGCAGTGATGTTTTTGGCTTTTCGCTTGGCAACACGGACTTTCAACTCCCTCCAAAGGTTTTTTGTAGGGTTGAGATCTGGAGACTGGCTAGGCCACTCCAGGACCTTGAAATGCTTCTTACGAAGCCACTCCTTCGTTGCCCTGGCGGTGTGCTTTGGATCATTGTCATGTTGAAAGACCCAGCCACTTTTCATCTTCAATGCCCTTGCTGACAGAAGGAGGTTTGCACTCAAAATCTCACGATACATGGCCCCATTCATTCTTTCATGTACCCGGATCAGTCGTCCTGGCCCCTTTGAAGAGAAACAGCCCCAAAGCATGATGTTTCCACCACCATGCTTTACAGTAGGTATGGTGTTTGATGGATGCAACTCAGTATTCTTTTTCCTCCAAACACGACAAGTTGTGTTTCTACCAAACAGTTCCAGTTTGGTTTCATCAGACCATAGGACATTCTCCCAAAACTCCTCTGGATCATCCAAATGCTCTCTAGCAAACTTCAGACGGGCCCGGACATGTACTGGCTTAAGCAGTGGGACACGTCTGGCACTGCAGGATCTGAGTCCATGGTGGCGTAGTGTGTTACTTATGGTAGGCCTTGTTACATTGGTCCCAGCTCTCTGCAGTTCATTCACTAGGTCCCCCCGCGTGGTTCTGGGATTTTTGCTCACCGTTCTTGTGATCATTCTGACCCCACGGGGTGGGATTTTGCGTGGAGCCCCAGATCGAGGGAGATTATCAGTGGTCTTGTATGTCTTCCATTTTCTAATTATTGCTCCCACTGTTGATTTCTTCACTCCAAGCTGGTTGGCTATTGCAGATTCAGTCTTCCCAGCCTGGTGCAGGGCTACAATTTTGTTTCTCGTGTCCTTTGACAGCTCTTTGGTCTTCACCATAGTGGAGTTTGGAGTCAGACTGTTTGAGGGTGTGCACAGGTGTCTTTTTATACTGATAACAAGTTTAAACAGGTGCCATTACTACAGGTAATGAGTGGAGGAAAGAGGAGACTCTTAAAGAAGTTACAGGTCTGTGAGAGCCAGAAATCTTGATTGTTTCTGACTAGTGTTGAGCGATACCGTCCGATACTTGAAAGTATCGGTATCGGAAAGTATCGGCCGATACCGGCAAAGTATCGGATCCAATCCGATACCGATACCCGATACCAATACAAGTCAATGGGACTCAAGTATCGGACGGTATCCCTGATGGTTCCCAGGGTCTGAAGGAGAGGAAACTCTCCTTCAGGCCCTGGGATCCATATTAATGTGTAAAAGAAAGAATTAAAATAAAAAATATTGCTATACTCACCTCTCCGACGCAGCCTGGACCTCACCGAGGGAACCGGCAGCGTTCTTTGCTTAAAATTCGCGCATTTACTTCATTCCGTGAAGTCCCGGCTTGTGATTGGTCGTGTGCCGCCCATGTGGCCGCGACGCGACCAATCACAGCAAGCCGTGACATAATTTCAGGTCCTTCAGGATTTTAAAATTACGTTCTGGCTTGTGATTGGTCGCATCGCGGTCACATGGGCGACGCGACCAATCACAAGCCGTGACGTCATGGGAGGCAGGACACGCGTGCATTTTAAAATACCTCTCTTTTTTCACTGTGAGGCAAGTTTAATTAAAGTCCCTGTTATATATTTTATATGTGCCATCCATATGTTGCCAGGAGACACACCTGTGGTATCATTAGTCTGAAAATTATTATGGAGTTCTTCCTTAATATGATTATTATTAATAGGGTCAGAGAGAAGGGATTAATTCAATTTCAATATAAATAACCTAGTTGTCATTGTATTAAAATGAAAAACTGTAAGATCAGAATCATGATCTGACCATGCAGAGGGAATATAGCGTGTATATACAGTAGAAGTGATGGTTGTTAGAATCAGATCTATCCTAGAATATGGGAAAAGTAAGTAAAGCCTCTATTAGTTCCATGTGATTCTCTCCAAGAGTCCGTAAGAAGGGGGTTTTTCAATAGATGTAATTTTTTTCCTATCTGATTTAGTGATATCTGATCTTCTTATTGCTGTGCTATCTGAATTGGGACATAATGTCATGTTGAAGTCACCACACCATATTAAACTACTAAAGGAGTATTCTGATAGCTTAGTAAGTATGGCTTAGTCTCCTGTAAACATAATATATTGGGCGACACATACAAATATCTCTCTTGTTAAAGAAGTTGTCCACTACTATAACCTTTTTTTTTTTCTTTCATAAATCTTGCTATTATGTGCCACTGAAAACATCTACTGTGTTTATTTTAGCAATATTACCTTTTATCATGCTGTAGCAGCACATTTTAGTGCTGGATTCAGCTCTCATGGAGTTAATCGACAACTTCCTTTCTCCTGAGTCATTGTGCTCTAATACTACAAGTTCCATGATGCATTGCACTGCTACTAAGCCTGAACCTAGCACACCCACTCCAAAACACACCCAACCCCTCCCTCCTCTCCCTCCTCTATCTTCAAACAGATTTGTGATGTCATTTCTGTCCAACCTCCTCTTTTACATTTGTCCAACCCACACTCCATTACAGATAGATAGAGGGAAAGATAGATAGATAGATAGATAGATAGATAGATAGTTAGATACATACAGATATATCTATGTCTATTTCCATAGATATGTCCATATCCATGTTTCTAAACCCCTTCACCCCCTGGAGCTTTTTTGTTTTTGTTTAGCGCTCCCCTTCTTTCCAGAGCCATAATTTTTCTGTCAATATGGCCATATGAGGGCTTATCTTTTGCGGAACAAGTTCTACTTTTGAACGCCATCATTGGTTTTAGCATGTCGTGTAGCAGGAAATGTGAAAAAAATTCAAAGTGCAATGAAATGGCAAAAAAGTGCAATCCCACGCTTGTTTTTTGCTTGGCTTTTTGGCTAGGTTCACTAAATGCTAAGGCTATGTGCACACATTGTGGATTTGATTGCAGATCCGCAGCGTTTTTTGCTGCACTGAATTGCATCAAATCCGCAGTGTAGTGTACAACCAATGTAAGTCTATGGGAGCCGCAGACTTGTGCACATGCTGCGGAAAAAGCCGCACCAAAACCACACCAAGAACTGCATCAAAACCGCACCAAAAACTGTATCAAAACCGCACCAAAACTGCGAAACTGCACCAGGTTTTGATGCAGTTTTTGGTGCAGTTTTGATGCAGTTTTTGGTGCAGTTTTGATGCTTTTTTTGGTGCGGTTTATGCGCGGTTTTAATGCCGTTTTTGGAAATAAGTAAATAAACGGAAAATGTGCATGATTTGAATGGAAACATGCATGAAAAAACGGATTCCAAGGCCGGATTCATCATTTCACAGCTCAGTTTCATACTTTTTTTGCCGGATCCGTCGCTGTGCGTTTTTTCGCCGGACAGAAAAAACGTTCCTCTGTATGTGTTTTCCATCCGGCGGAAACAGCTTTTTTTGACGGATCCGGCAAAAAACGGATGAAACTCTATGAGAAAAAGACGGATCGTCGGAAAAAAATGGATCCGTTTTTTTTCAAAACTCGCCGGATTGTGCCTCACGGCAAAAACCTGATGTGTGAAAGCACCCAAATATATGGATAGATACAGCTATGTATCTATAGATATATCTATAGATAAATATATCTATAGATAGATATATCCATAGATATATAATAGAAAGGCCGATGTTTCTATAAGGCTACTTTCACACTTGCGTTTTTCGCAATCCGTCTTTTTGGGAAAAAAACGGATCCTGCAAATGTGCTCGCAGGATGCGTTTTTTACCCATAGACGTGTATTAGTGAAGGATCGCGACGGATGGCCACACGTCGCGTCCATCGTGCAACGGATGCGTCGTGTTTTGGCGGACCGTTGGCACATCCGTCACGTCTGCCATTTTCTACCGCGCATGCGCGGCCAAAACTCCGCCCCCTCCTCCCCGGACTTCAGAATGGGCAGCGGATGCGTTGAAAAACTGCATCCGCTGCACACGACGTGCACAAATTTCACAATGTGCGTCGGTACGTCGGCCCAACGCATAGCGATGGACCCGTGCCGACGCAAGTGTGAAACAGGGCTTAATGAGCGTTTAATTTAATAAAAAACTGAAAAAAATGGCGTGGGCTCCCGCGCAATTTTCTGTGCCAGAGGGGGAAAGCCGACGGCCGAGGCCAATATTTGTAGCCTGCTATGAATATCAGCCCGCAGCTGTCTGCGTAGCCTTTACTGGCTATTAAAATAGGGGGACCCCCCCAAAAAAATGACGTGGGGTCACCCTATATTTTATAGCCAGAAAGGCTACGCAGACAGCTGCGGGCTGATATTCATAGCCTAGAGAGGGGCCATGGATATTGGTCCCCCCCCCGGCTACAAATACCAGTCCGCAGCCACCCCAGAAATGGCGCATCTGTAAGTCTACGTTCACATTAGCGTTCGGCGCCGCAGCGTCGCCGCATGCGTCATGCGCCCCTATATTTAACATGGGGGCGCATGGACATGCATTGTGCTGCGTTTTGCGACGCATGGGTTTTTTTGGCCGCAAGCGTTGGGCGCAGAGGACACAGCAAGTTGCATTTTTTTTGCGTCCAACTTTCGGCCAAAAAGGACGCATGCGTCATTTTAGCGTGCGTTTTGTTGCATTTTTGTTTGCGTTGCGTCTCCGACGCTGCGGCGCACAACGCAAATGTGAACGTAGCCTTAGATGCGCCAATTCCGGCACTGAGGCTGGTTTCACACTTGCGTTTTTGGACGCTGCGTTTTAGCGCTAAAAAACGCATGCATTTTTTTCCTATACTTAACATTAAAAACGCATGCGTTTTTTCACATGCGTTTTGACGCGTTTTCGGCAACGCATGCGTTTTTGAACGCGCGCGTTTGTTTGCGTTAAAAACGCATGTGTTTTTATAGAAAAAAAACAGAAAAAACACTGAAAAACCACCCACCACCATCAGGGTGATAAAGGGATCCAAACCCTAACCCTACCCCTATAACCTCACCCCTAACCATGTAATGAACATTTTATGACATAGTGCCACGATATTTAAGTGCCACGTATGTAAGTGCCACGTATGTAAGTGCCACGTATGTAAGTGCCACGTGTATAAGTGCCACGTATGCAAGTGCCACGTGCCACGTATATAAGTGCCACGTATGTAAGTGCCACGTGCCACGTATATAAGTGCCACGTATGTAAGTGCCACGTATGTAAGTGCCACGTATGTAAGTGCCACGTGCCACGTATATAAGTGCCACGTATGTAAGTGCCACGTGCCACGTATTTAAGTAAGTGCCACGTATGTAAGTGCCACATGCCACGTATATAAGTACCACGTATGTAAGTGCCACGTGCCACGTATCTAAGTGCCATGTGCCACGTATGTAAGTGCCACGTATGTAAGTGCCACGTGCCACGTATGTGTCACGTATGTAAGTGCCACGTATATAAGTGCCACGTATGCAAGTGCCACGTGCCACGTATATAAGTGCCACGTATGTAAGTGCCACGTGCCACGTATATAAGTGCCACGTATGTAAGTGCCACGTATGTAAGTGCCACGTGCCACGTATATAAGTGCCACGTATGTAAGTGCCACGTGCCACGTATTTAAGTAAGTGCCACGTATGTAAGTGCCACATGCCACGTATATAAGTACCACGTATGTAAGTGCCACGTGCCACGTATCTAAGTGCCATGTGCCACGTAAGTGCCACGTATGTAAGTGCCACGTGCCACGTATGTAAGTGTCACGTATGTAAGTGCCACGTATATAAGTGCCACGTATGCAAGTGCCACGTGCCACGTATTTAAGTAAGTGCCACGTATGTAAGTGCCACATGCCACGTATATAAGTACCACGTATGTAAGTGCCACGTGCCACGTATCTAAGTGCCATGTGCCACGTAAGTGCCACGTATGTAAGTGCCACGTGCCACGTATGTAAGTGTCACGTATGTAAGTGCCACGTATATAAGTGCCACGTATGCAAGTGCCACGTGCCACGTATATAAGTGCCACGTATGTAAGTGCCACGTGCCACGTATTTAAGGACAATGGCTCCTGCAGTGCATCACTGAGGTTACTATACACTGGTCTCACTTTATGGCAAAAAGCTGCGTGGGAACTTTCTCATACAGCATACCATAAAGTGAGACTAGGGACTATTTTCTCACAGGGGCGTAGGAATACATTGTGGGGAATACATTGTGGAAGGATACCTTCCTCCCCTCATTGTGTTCCTGGAGCCCCTAGAGAGTGGTTGCATCACCTGATGCTCCTGCTCTCTACGGGAGATCGTCGTGGGACACTCGTTTTAATTGGATTTCTGCGGATCAGGGAGTATAGTGTTTGTTTATTATTTTAATATTTTTTACAGATGACAATGGCTTCGGGGATCAAAGTGACAAGTGATGGTGAGTATGTACTCTATGTTATATGTACTGTATGTATGTTGTATGTATGTACTGTATGTGGCATGTCACATGAAGTCACATGTTGCATGTTGTCGCATGCTGCATGTCGTCGCATGGCGCATGTTGTCGCATGACGCATGTTGTCGCATGCTGCATGTCGTCGCATGTCATCACATGCTGCATGTCGTCGCATGGTGCATGTTGTCGCATGCTGCACGTTGGCGCATGTCGTCACATGCTGCATGTCGTCGCATGGCGCATGTCGTCGCATGGCGCATGTTGTCGCATGGCGCATGTTGTCGCATGCTGCATGTTGTCGCATGGGCATGTTGTCGCATGCTGCACGTCGTCGCATGGTGCATGTTGTCGCATGGTGTCGCATGCTGCATGTCGTCGCATGCTGCACGTCGTCGCATGGCGCATGTTGTCGCATGGCGCTTGTTGTCGCATGCTGCATGTTGTCGCATGCTGCATGTTGTCCCATGGCGCATGTTGTCGCATGGCGCATGTTGTCGCATGCTGCACGTCGTCGCATGGCGCATGTTCTGTATGTGTGTATGTACTGTATATGTGTTTTTTTTTTTTACATTCAACACATTAGCCGGATGATGGGACTACTACTGTCCCATCATTGGCTAATGTGTCACTCACTGTCACTGTAGCAGGTAGAGCCCGATGGGACTTGTAGTCCCATCGGACGATGCCTGCACAGAGACACTGGGGCTCTGCATGCCGGTATGTGCGGGCGGCGCCGGTACGTGCGGACCGTGGCTCTGCGTGCCAGCATGTGATGGCCGGCGCCGCCGCCCGCACATACCGGCACCGGCACCGGCACGCAGAGCCACGCACATCACATCGAGGATTCCCTGCCTAGCCCCGCCCCCAGCACATGCACAGCCCCGCCCCCCCCCAGCACAGCCCCGCAGGCAGCGGGGCCGGGGCTCTGCATGCCGCGCCGGTATGTGCGGGCCGGGGCTGTGCGGGCCGGCGCTGCCCGCACATACCGGCGCCGGCCCGCACATACCGGAGCCGGCACGCAGAGCCCCGCACATCACATCGTGTATTCCCTGCCTAGCCCCGCACATCACATCGTGTATTCCCTGCCTAGCCCCGCCCCCAGCAAGTCCCGCCCGCCCCTAGCACAGCCCCGCAGGCAGCCCACAGTCCCGCCCACAGCCCAGTCACTCTTGAGTGACTGCTGACTGTGCGGCTGGGACACGCCTGCTGCTGACGTCACGTCAATTTCCAGAGCCTGGAAATTGACGTGACGTCGGCGGAAATAAGCGGCGGCTGCAGCCTGGGGGTCACGTGACCCGGACTCAGCCGCCGCTACAGCGCCGCTCACAGGCGAAAACGGCAACGGAAGGTAATCACACAATTCATCAGGGGCCCCGGGGGGATACATTGGGGGGTTAATTGAAAGTAGTGGACAACCCCTTTAACAAAGGAACATTAAAGTGCCCATATGGCGTGAACACTTTCTTAACAATAAAACAAACTCGTGGGTATGCAAAATAATTTTGAAAGCATATCTTGATTGTGCCATAGAACAAAGATAAGGGAGGGGGTGGCAGGAAAAAAGAAAAAGGGAGAAAAAGAAAGAAAAAAAAACAACACATATTAACAAATAGGGTACTAGACCCTTTTGGGTCAGAGAGGGGAGGTGTCATAATAGTAAAAGGCCTCCCAGAACTCACTGAACTTGGGCAACATGTGAAATCTCTGTTACAAAAAAGAGGGCTAAACAGTCTTATCGGCGATATTATTATAGCCTATTAACTGGCTGCACCTAATACATCCTAGTATGCTAATGAGGAATCATTATGATAGTATCCGCCTGTAAACCTATATGCAACCAAGTTATAGGTCCAAAACCAATATTACACTTAAAGTCTCAATTTACCATCCACTATAAGGTCCACGTCCGATAACAGATGAAGTATGGTTCCTCCTGGTAATAGCATCCTACCATTATCTTGTTGGACGTGGGCTGCATGTTGGAGGTTGCTGGTATAGGGTAACCCTTCTTTTTCTAGGATCTTCTTTCCTTCCAGGTTGAGGACAACATATGAAGTGCTGATGTAGGTAAATAACAATGCGAAGTGGAATCCCCATTTGTATTTATTCTGTGACTAAATAATCGATGACTAGATGCCTGTCATAAGCTATACCTAGTGTCACACCTCAATGTAGATGATTTGCAATTAAGAGCGGTATTATTGTAGAATATACAAGGGATTTCAACTGGACCTAAAAAGATATTTTCTTGTACATGGCAGCAACAAACTGTGGAGGAATGCAGCTAACACTGCCATCTTTGATGAATTTCTGAGTACAGAGCACCGTAAAATACATGAATCGGTCAATGAGTGCATGGAAAAAAGCAGCAGAAATTATTCGAATTTATAAGGCAGTAATCCCTGACTGGATGCCTGTCATACGCTATACCTGCTGTCACACCTCACCGTAGACAAAGTGCATATAAGAGCAGTATTATTATAACAGAAAAGAATCTACTTGAAATAGCTCTGAAGAAAGCAATTAGCTTAATGTAGCAGCATCATCAAGGACTGGTATTTCATCCCTTCTGGGGAATATAGTGCATCTACTCAGCCTAATATGGAAGATACCAGTATCTTCTGTTCTTACTGTACAAACTCTCCTGTGCCAGCTAGAAAATTCTGTTTGCAGTGTGAGAACCCCCTGGGTGACGACCACCTGACAGCACATAACAAAGCACTGGATCATTTAATAATAGAACCCACCAGCTCTATTTGTTTCCAAAATTTTTACCTCAACTAGAAGGTGGAGCCTCAGAAAAGTATTTTTTCCATTACTAAGGAGTGGGTATCTTACACTAGTAAAGCATATGCAAGGGATGCAAAAAAAATTATAAGGAGACACCCCAATACCCCTTTGAAGAGACATAGTGGAGGGCCTCAGAAATTTTTTCCCATTATTAAGGGGTGGGTACCCTAGACTAGTAATGCACTTGCACTACCTACATGGGCTGAAAAACCTTAAGCTCTGGGGGGTATACATATATAACAAAGAAACTTCTGTGATCGCACTATGAGGAGTTATTGCATAAGTTGGGAGTGCCTAAAATCATGAAGGACTGAGACCAGTCCACAACCGTGCCTTGTGAGGTCATCACCGAAGGGGGGGGGACTCAGGGTCTGATAAAAGATAAATCCAAATTATCATATTTTATCAGTGGCCAAATCAAATCCCTCTTCTTCTGTTAAACTGAATCATCTATGCGATCGGTGTAGTAAGTTCTCCTTTTAATCCTTTTTATTTTCTGTAACTGTTCATGCTGATTTGTTTTGTCCCCCTTGTAAAATCTTTGTATATTTTTCATAAACACTGCCTCCCTTTGGATTAAATATTACATTTAGTAGTTCTGTTCCTTCTGTTCTGTAAATTACACCTCAAAGCCATAAACTAAATGTACGGTGTCCATTCGACCGAGACAGAGTGGTGGTGGCGGCGAATAGTCTGGGGATATCAGAGAGTTAGCTGTGACCGTACCGGGGTGTGTACACATATTCCAAGTGTTGGAATTCAGAGGTATACATGCCATATGCTCACCGTTAATTTTCCGATAGCCAGCCTAGTGGTGTGAACAGGCTGTGGCCTTCTCTGTTGATCGTCGGCCAATCGCGTAGTTGTCTGGACGATAGGTCAGCAGAGAGCGGTTCGCTTCAAAGATCACAGCGGGTGATACTCGTGACCTTCCCTGCTTGTGATATCAGGGATTCTTGGGATTAAGAAAGTGATGACAAATTAAATATCCCTGACACTGATTATGGTGTCTTCTATACAAGACATAGGACGTGGACACCTAATCGATGGGGTATAATATCGAGAAGTAATCTAGGAAGTAAGACTACCAGATACATGAATGGTGCAGAGTAAGTTAGATATCTAGAAAATACTATTGCATAATATAGCTATATAGTCTGCACTTACCAGGTAACACTGTGGCAGGAGACTCCCAAGAATGAGTGGCATCCATCCCGACATGCGTTTCGGCAAATGCCTTCTTCAGTAGAGGCATCATCAAGGAGGCTTGGGATTAAAACTATGGCAATGGCCATTGGGAAAAGACGAGGCTTGGTATGACGCATGACTCTCCCTAGAAACCAGGAAGCTCGCCGGAGCCTGTATCATGTGACCCAACATCACGGGGCAACATCAAGATACAGGCGATGTAGAGAATCCAGGCACCAGGTTAAGCATTTGTGACACCAAATCAACTCGCAATGGAAATGCAGGGAGTGTATAGAACTCTGGCCATGTGGGGAAAGTAAAAAGCAATCAACCATAAGATATGGTTATTGCAATATATAAGACTGGCCACAAGATGGAGACATACACTCACCGGCCACTTTATTAGGTACACCTGTCCAACTTCTTGTTAACACTTAATTTCTAATCAGCCAATCACATGGCGGCAACTCAGTGCATTTAGGCATGTAGACATGGTCAAGACAATCTCCTGCAGTTCAAACCGAGCATCAGTATGGGGAAGAAAGGTGATTTGAGCGCCTTTGAACATGGCATGGTTGTTGGTGCCAGAAGGGCTGGTCTGAGTATTTCAGAAACTGCTGATCTACTGGGATTTTCACGCACAACCATCTCTAGGGTTTACAGAGAATGGTCCGAAAAAGAAAAAAAATCCAGTGAGCGGCAGTTCTGTGGGCGGAAATGCCTTGTTGATGCCAGAGGTCAGAGGAGAATGGGCAGACTGGTTCGAGCTGATAGAAAGGCAACAGTGACTCAAATCGCCACCCGTTACAACCAAGGTAGGCCTAAGAGCATCTCTGAACGCACAGTGCGTCGAACTTTGAGGCAGATGGGCTACAGCAGCAGAAGACCACACCGGGTACCACTCTTTTCAGCTAAGAACAGGAAACTGAGGCTACAATTTGTACAAGCTCATCGAAATTGGACAGTAGAAGATTGGAAAAACGTTGCTTGGTCTGATGAGTCTCGATTTCTGCTGCGACATTCGGATGGTAGGGTCAGAATTTGGCGTAAACAACATGAAAGCATGGATCCATCCTGCCTTCTATGGAGCATCTTTGGGATGTGCAGCCGACAAATCTGCGGCAACTGTGTGATGCCATCATGTCAATATGGACCAAAATCTCTGAGGAATGCTTCCAGCACCTTGTTGAATCTATGCCACGAAGAATTGAGGCAGTTCGGAAGGCAAAAGGGGGTCCAACCCGTTACTAGCATGGTGTACCTAATAAAGTGGCCGGTGAGTGTATATGTAAGGGACAAAGAAATATAAAGTGCAAAGTGCTGTGCAATGCAGTATATGAAAAATAGATGATCGGCGTGTGTATGTACCACAACTAGGAAAGCAAAATGTGTATGTACCACAACTCTAAAATTAGGCTGTCAGATAACTACATATATACAAAATACATATATCAATATACAAATAGATCACATTGAAAATACCGTATATACTCGAGTATAAGCCGACCCAAGTATAAGCCGAGACCCCTAATTTTGCCACAAAAAAACTGGGAAAACGTAATGACTCGAGTATAAGCCTAGGGTGGAAAATGCAGCAGCTACTGGTAAATTTCAAAAATAAAAACAGGTACCAATAAAAGTAAAATTAATTGAGACATCAATAGTTTAAGTGTTTTTGAATATCCATATTGAATCAGGAGCCCCCATATAATGCTCCATACAGTTCATGATGGCTCCATAAGATGCTCCCTACAAAATACGCCCCATATAATGCTCCATACAGTTTATGATGGGCTCCATAAGATGCTCCATATTAAAATATGCCCCATATAATGCTGCACAAATGTTGATTATGACCCCATAAGATGCTCCATAGACTCATTTGCCATGTATAATGCTCCACAAATGTGGATTATGGCACCATAAGATGCTCCATACAGATATTTGCCCCATATAATGCTGCACATGGCCCCATAAGATGCTCCATACAGATATTTGCTCCATATAATGCTGCACATGGCCCCATACAGATATTTGCCCCATATAATGCTGCACATGGCCCCATACAGATATTTGCCCCATATAATGCTGCACATGGCCCCATACAGATATTTTCCCCATATAACACTGCACATGGCCCCATAAGATGCTCCATACAGATATATGCCCCATATGCTGTTGCTGCGATTAAAAAAATTAAAAATTACATACTCACCTCTCAGGCCCCCGGCACTTGCTATACTCACCTATCCCGTTCCACCGCCGACCGCGGCTGTGTCTTCCCCGTCCTGTGCACTGACGCTCAGGCAGAGGGCGGCATGCACTAATCGCGTCATAACGCCCTCTGACCTAAGCGTCAGTGCAGAGGACACAGAAGACGCAGCGGTGCCGATGGTGGAACGTGGAGCAGGTGAATATCCGCACTGCGTTATACTCACCTGCTCCTGGCGCGGTCCCTGCACGTCTGTTCCCCGGCGCCGGCAGCTTCTTCCTGTAGTGAGCGGTCACATGGTACCGCTCATTACAGTAATGAATATGCGGCTCCACCCCTATGGGAGTGGAGTGGGATCCATATTCATTACTGTCATGAGTGGTACCATGTGACCGCTCACTACAGGAAGAAGCTGCCGGCGCCGGGGAACCAGGGACGTCCAGGGACCGCGCCAAGAGCAGGTGAGTATTATTACACAGCTCCGCTCCCCCTCCCCTGCCGACCCCTGGGTATGACTCGAGTATAAGCCGAGAGGGTAACTTTCAGCCCAAAAAAGTGGGCTGAAAATCTCAGCTTATACTCGAGTATATACGGTATATCAAATTAAAAGTGCATGGTACTATGCAAGCCTATATACTGACAGTACATAATTAGTCAATGATACTAGCATACAAATTAATGCAGAAAAAAAGTGTGCAGTGCAGTGCAACACAGTACAGAAAATACGTAATCATTGGAATATACAGTCTTGGCTGAAAGTGTTGTCACTAGTGTTGAGCGATACCGTCCGATACTTGAAAGTATCGGTATCGGATAGTATCGGCCGATACCCGAAAAATATCGGATATCGCCGATACCGATACCTGATACCAATGCATTTCAATGGGACGCAAAGTATCGGAATGGTTCCCAGGGTCTGAAGGAGAGGAAACTCTCCTTCGGGCCCTGGGATCCATATTCATGTGTAAAATAAAGAATTAAAATAAAAAATATGGATATACTCACCTCTCCGGTGGCCCCTGGATCTTACCGCTGTAACCGGGAGCCTCCGTTCCTAAGAATGAGCGCGAGAAGGGCCTTCAATGACGTCGCGGCTTCTGATTGGTCGCGTGACCGCTCACGTGACCATTTAGAAGCCGCGACGTCAGCCGCGACGTCATCGAAGGTCCTTCACGGGCTCATTCTTAGGAACGGAGGCTGTTATGGACCTGGTGGCTAGGTGCACCTGGAAAGACCTGATGGTTAAACTAAAAGACAGGACAAGCTCTGGGAAGTGGGAACTCTGCTGACCGCAAATCCTAATCCTAACACACACACTAGAAATAGCTGTGGAGCGTACCTAACTCTCCCTAGACGCCTCTTCACAGCCTAAGAGCTAACTACCCCTAAAGATAGGAAAATAAGCCTTACCTTGCCTCAGAGAAATTCCCCAAAGGTAAAGGCAGCCCCCCACATATATCAACTGTGAGTTAAGAGGAAAGTCACAAACACAGGGATGAAACAGGTTTCAGCAAAGGAGGCCAGACTTACTAGATAGACTGAGGATAGGAAAGGGATCTATGCGGTCAGCACAAAAAACTACAAAAAGCCACGCAGAGTGTGCAAAAAGACCCCCGCACCGACTCACGGTGCGGAGGTGCCACTCTGCAACCCAGAGCTTCCAGCTAGCAAGGCAATATCATGTTAGCAAGCTGGATTAGAACTTAGCAAGCACTAAGAAGCATATTCAGTACACAATGAACAACAAATGAACTAGCAGGGACTTAGCTTTTGCTGGAGTAGACAGGTCATCAGAAAGATCCGAGAGAGATCTGAACCAGTACTGATACATTGACAGCTGGCATGGAGTAACGATCTGAGTGGAGTTAAATAGAGAAGCCAGCCTAGCCGCAAACGAGGGCAGCTGAGGAAGCAACCTCAGAACCAGCAGTTCCACTCACAGCCACCAGAGGGAGTCCACGGACAGAACTCGCCGAAGTACCATTCATGACCACAGGAGGGAGTTCGAGAACGGAATTCACAACAGTACCCCCTGTTGTGAAATTGGATTCTGGGCTCCCCCGGTGGCCACTTGTGGAATTGTACTTGTGTGCATCATCCCCTCTGTTCACCTGCTCCTATCAGGATGTGGGAGTCGCTATATAACCTTGCTCCTCTGTCAGTTTCATGCCGGTCAACAATGTAATCAGAAGCCTTCTGTGCATGTTCCTGCTACTAGACAACTCCTAGCTAAGTTGGACTTTTGTCCTTGTGTGTTTTTGCATTTTGTTCCTGTTCACAGCTGCTGTTTCGTTACTGTGTCTGGAAAGCTCTTGTGAGCGGAAATTGCCACTCTGGTGTTATGAGTTAATGCTAGAGTCTTAAAGTAATTTCTGGATGGTGTTTTGATAGGGTTTTCTGCTGACCATGAAAGTGCCCTTTCTGTCTTCATGCTATCTAGTAAGCGGACCTCGATTTTGCTAAACCTATTTTCATACTACGTTTGTCATTTCATCTAAAATCACCGCCAATATATGTGGGGGCCTCTGTCTGCCTTTTGGGAAAATTTCTCTAGAGGTGAGCCAGGACTGTCTTTTCCTCTGCTAGGATTAGGTAGTTCTCCGGCTGGCGCTGGGCATCTAGGGATAAAAAACGTAGGCATGCTACCCGGCCACTTCTAGTTGTGCGGCAGGTTTAGTTCATGGTCAGTATAGTTTCCATCTTCCAAGAGCTAGTTCTCATATATGCTGGGCTATGTTCTCTCGCCATTGAGAATCATGACAGTTTGACCGGCCCAAAAAAGGGTTAAATTACTGGCTGAGAAAGGAGAGAAAAAAGAAGTCTGCTACAATTTTTTTTTTTTTTTTTTTTTTCTCTAGTTCTGAGTGTGCTCTTAATTGAATCACTTGCTAGTTTGCCTATGCTGCAGCCTTCCTCTCTTTCTCTCCTTCTAATCCTTGAATGGCTCTGTGTTCACCTGTTTCAAATGGATCTTCAGAGTGTAGCTACAGGTTTGAATAATCTCGCCACAAAGGTACAAAATTTGCAAGATTTTGTTGTTCATGCACCTATGTCTGAGCCTAGAATTCCTTTGCCTGAATTCTTCTCGGGGAATAGATCTCACTTTCAAAATTTTAAAAATAATTGCAAATTGTTTTTGTCCCTGAAGTCTCGCTCTGCCGGAGACCCTGCACAGCAGGTCAGGATTGTAATTTCCTTGCTCCGGGGCGACCCTCAGGACTGAGCTTTTGCATTGGCACCAGGGGATCCTGCGTTGCTCAATGTGGATGCGTTTTTTCTGGCCTTGGGGTTGCTTTATGAGGAACCTCATTTAGAGCTTCAGGCGGAAAAGGCCTTGATGTCCTTGTCTCAGGGGCAAGATGAAGCTGAAATATACTGCCAAAAATTCCGCAAATGGTCTGTGCTTACTCAGTGGAATGAGTGCGCCCTGGCGGCGATTTTCAGAGAAGGTCTCTCTGATGCCATTAAGGATGTTATGGTGGGGTTCCCTGTGCCTGCGAGTCTGAATGAGTCCATGACGATGGCTATTCAGATCGATAGGCGTCTGCGGGAGCGCAAACCTGTGCACCATTTGGCGGTGTCTACTGAGAAAACGCCAGAAAATATGCAATGTGATAGAATTCTGTCCAGAAGCGAGCGGCAGAATTTTAGACGAAAAAATGGGTTGTGCTTCTATTGTGGTGATTCAACTCATGTTATATCAGCATGCTTTAAGCGTACTAAGAAGCCTGACAAGTCTGTTTCAATTAGCACTTTACAGTCTAAGTTTATTCTATCTGTGACCCTGATTTGTTCTTTGTCATCTATTACCGCGGACGCCTATGTCGACTCTGGCGCTGCTTTGAGTCTTATGGATTGGTCCTTTGCCAAACGCTGTGGGTATGATTTGGAGCCATTGGAGGCTCCGATACCTCTGAAAGGGATTGACTCCACCCCATTGGCTAGTAATAAACCACAATACTGGACACAAGTGACTATGCGTGTTAATCCGGATCACCAGGAGGTTATTCGCTTTCTGGTGCTGTATAATCTACATGATGTTTTGGTGCTGGGATTGCCATGGCTGCAATCTCATAACCCAGTCCTCGACTGGAGAGCTATGTCTGTGTTAAGCTGGGGATGTAAAGGAACTCATGGGGACGTACCTTTGGTTTCCATTTCATCATCTATTCCCTCTGAGATTCCTGAATTCTTGTCTGACTTTCGTGACGTTTTTGAAGAACCCAAGGTTGGTTCACTACCTCCGCACCGGGAGTGCGATTGTGCCATAGACTTGATTCCGGGTAGTAAATACCCTAAGGGTCGTTTATTTAATCTGTCTGTGCCTGAACACGCGGCTATGCGAGAATATATAAAGGAGTCCTTGGAAAAGGGACATATTCGTCCTTCGTCATCTCCCTTAGGAGCCGGTTTTTTCTTTGTGTCTAAGAAAGACGGCTCTTTGAGGCCGTGTATTGATTATCGACTTTTGAATAAAATCACGGTTAAATATCAATATCCGTTACCACTGCTTACTGATTTGTTTGCTCGTATAAAGGGGGCCAAGTGGTTCTCTAAGATTGATCTCCGTGGGGCGTATAATTTGGTGCGAATCAAGCAGGGGGATGAGTGGAAAACCGCATTTAATACGCCCGAGGGCCATTTTGAGTATTTGGTGATGCCTTTTGGTCTTTCAAATGCCCCTTCAGTCTTCCAGTCCTTTATGCATGACATTTTCCGCGATTATTTGGATAAATTTATGATTGTGTATCTGGATGATATTCTGATTTTTTCGGATGACTGGGACTCTCATGTCCAGCAGGTCAGGAGGGTTTTTCAGGTTTTGCGGTCTAATTCCTTGTGTGTGAAGGGTTCTAAGTGTGTTTTTGGGGTTCAAAAGATTTCCTTCTTGGGATACATTTTTTCCCCCTCTTCCATCGAGATGGATCCTGTCAAGGTTCAGGCTATTGGTGATTGGACGCAACCCTCTTCTCTTAAGAGTCTTCAGAAATTTTTGGGCTTTGCTAACTTTTATCGTCGATTTATTGCTGGTTTTTCTGATGTTGTAAAACCATTGACTGATTTGACTAAGAAGGGTGCTGATGTTGCTGATTGGTCCCCTGATGCTGTGGAGGCCTTTCGGGAGCTCAAGCGCCGCTTTTCTTCCGCCCCAGTGTTGCGTCAGCCTGATGTTGCTCTTCCTTTTCAGGTTGAGGTCGACGCTTCTGAAATCGGAGCTGGGGCGGTGTTGTCGCAGAGAAGTTCCGACTGCTCCGTGATGAGACCTTGTGCCTTTTTTTCCCGTAAATTTTCGCCCGCCGAGCGGAATTATGATATTGGGAATCGGGAGCTTTTGGCCATGAAGTGGGCTTTTGAGGAGTGGCGTCACTGGCTTGAGGGGGCCAGACATCAGGTGGTGGTATTGACTGACCACAAAAATTTAATTTACCTTGAGTCTGCCAGGCGCCTGAATCCTAGACAGGCGCGCTGGTCGTTGTTTTTCTCTCGGTTTAATTTTGTGGTGTCTTACCTACCGGGTTCTAAGAATGTTAAGGCGGATGCCCTTTCTAGGAGTTTTGAGCCTGACTCCCCTGGTAATTCTGAGCCCACAGGTATCCTTAAAGATGGAGTGATATTGTCTGCCGTTTCTCCAGACCTGCGGCGGGCCTTGCAGGAGTTTCAGGCGGATAGACCTGATCGTTGCCCACCTGGTAGACTGTTTGTTCCTGATGATTGGACCAGTAGAGTCATCTCTGAGGTTCATTCTTCTGCGTTGGCAGGTCATCCTGGAATCTTTGGTACCAGGGATTTGGTGGCAAGGTCCTTCTGGTGGCCTTCCCTGTCACGAGATGTGCGAGGCTTTGTGCAGTCTTGTGACGTTTGTGCTCGGGCCAAGCCTTGTTGTTCTCGGGCTAGTGGATTGTTGTTACCCTTGCCTATCCCGAAGAGGCCTTGGACGCACATCTCGATGGATTTTATTTCGGATCTGCCTGTTTCTCAGAAGATGTCTGTCATCTGGGTGGTGTGTGACCGTTTCTCTAAGATGGTCCATCTGGTTCCCTTGCCTAAGTTGCCTTCTTCTTCCGAGTTGGTTCCTCTGTTTTTTCAAAATGTTGTTCGTTTGCATGGTATTCCGGAGAATATCGTTTCTGACAGAGGGACCCAATTCGTGTCTAGATTTTGGCGGGCATTCTGTGCTAGGATGGGCATAGATTTGTCTTTTTCGTCTGCTTTCCATCCTCAGACTAATGGCCAGACCGAGCGGACTAATCAGACCTTGGAGACATATTTGAGGTGTTTTGTGTCTGCGGATCAGGATGATTGGGTTGCTTTTTTGCCTTTGGCGGAGTTCGCCCTCAATAATCGGGCCAGCTCTGCCACCTTGGTGTCCCCGTTTTTCTGTAATTCGGGGTTTCATCCTCGATTTTCCTCTGGTCAAGTGGAATCTTCGGATTGTCCTGGAGTGGATGCTGTGGTGGAGAGGTTGCATCAGATTTGGGGGCAGGTGGTGGACAATTTGAAGTTGTCCCAGGAGAAGACTCAGCTTTTTGCCAACCGCCGTCGTCGTGTTGGTCCTCGGCTTTGTGTTGGGGACTTGGTGTGGTTGTCTTCTCGTTTTGTCCCTATGAGGGTTTCTTCTCCTAAGTTTAAGCCTCGGTTCATCGGCCCGTACAAGATATTGGAGATTCTTAACCCTGTGTCCTTCCGTTTGGACCTCCCTGCATCCTTTTCGATTCATAATGTTTTTCATCGGTCATTGTTGCGCAGGTATGAGGTACCGGCTGTGCCTTCCGTTGAGCCTCCTGCTCCGGTGTTGGTTGAGGGTGAGTTGGAGTACGTTGTGGAAAAGATCTTAGACTCTCGTGTTTCCAGACGGAAACTCCAGTATCTGGTCAAATGGAAGGGATACGGTCAGGAGGATAATTCTTGGGTCACTGCCTCTGATGTTCATGCCTCCGATCTTGTCCGTGCCTTTCATAGGGCTCATCCTGATCGCCCTGGTGGTTCTGGTGAGGGTTCGGTGCCCCCTCCTTGAGGGGGGGGTACTGTTGTGAAATTGGATTCTGGGCTCCCCCGGTGGCCACTTGTGGAATTGTACTTGTGTGCATCATCCCCTCTGTTCACCTGCTCCTATCAGGATGTGGGAGTCGCTATATAACCTTGCTCCTCTGTCAGTTTCATGCCGGTCAACAATGTAATCAGAAGCCTTCTGTGCATGTTCCTGCTACTAGACAACTCCTAGCTAAGTTGGACTTTTGTCCTTGTGTGTTTTTGCATTTTGTTCCTGTTCACAGCTGCTGTTTCGTTACTGTGTCTGGAAAGCTCTTGTGAGCGGAAATTGCCACTCTGGTGTTATGAGTTAATGCTAGAGTCTTAAAGTAATTTCTGGATGGTGTTTTGATAGGGTTTTCTGCTGACCATGAAAGTGCCCTTTCTGTCTTCATGCTATCTAGTAAGCGGACCTCGATTTTGCTAAACCTATTTTCATACTACGTTTGTCATTTCATCTAAAATCACCGCCAATATATGTGGGGGCCTCTGTCTGCCTTTTGGGAAAATTTCTCTAGAGGTGAGCCAGGACTGTCTTTTCCTCTGCTAGGATTAGGTAGTTCTCCGGCTGGCGCTGGGCATCTAGGGATAAAAAACGTAGGCATGCTACCCGGCCACTTCTAGTTGTGCGGCAGGTTTAGTTCATGGTCAGTATAGTTTCCATCTTCCAAGAGCTAGTTCTCATATATGCTGGGCTATGTTCTCTCGCCATTGAGAATCATGACACCCCCCCTTGAGGAGGGGTCACCGAACCCTCACCAGAGCCCCCAGGTCGATCAGGACGAGCCAAATGAAAGGCACGAACCAACTCGGCCGCATGGACATCGGAGGCAAAAACCCAGGAATTATCCTCCTGACCATAACCCTTCCATTTGACCAGGTACTGAAGTTTCTGTCTCGAAATACGAGAATCTAAAATCTTCTCCACCACATACTCCAACTCCCCCTCGACCAACACCGGGGCAGGAGGGTCAACGGAGGGAACCATAGGCTCCACATATCTCTGCAACAACGACCTAGGGAACACATTATGGATGGCAAAAGAAGCTGGAAGGGCCAAACGAAATGACACAGGATTGAGAATTTCAGAAATCTTATAAGGACCAATGAAACGAGGCTTAAACTTAGGAGAAGAAACCTTCATAGGGACATGACGAGACGACAACCAAACCAAATCCCCAACACGAAGTCGGGGACCAACACAGCGACGGCGGTTGGCGAAACGTTGAGCCTTCTCCTGGGACAATGTCAAATTGTCCACTACATGAGTCCAAATTTGCTGCAACCTGTCCACCACAGAATCCACACCAGGACAGTCCGAAGGCTCAACCTGCCCTGAAGAAAAACGAGGATGAAAACCAGAATTACAAAAAAAGGCGAAACCAAAGTAGCCGAACTGGCCCGATTATTAAGGGCGAACTCAGCCAATGGCAAAAAGGTCACCCAATCATCCTGATCAGCAGAAACAAAGCATCTCAGATAGGTCTCCAAAGTCTGATTAGTTTGTTCGGTTTGGCAATTTGTCTGAGGATGGAAAGCCGAAGAGAAAGACAAATCAATGCCCATCTTAGCACAAAAGGACCGCCAAAACCTTGAAACAAACTGGGAACCTCTGTCCGACACGATGTTCTCCGGAATGCCATGCAAACGAACCACATGCTGGAAAAATAGTGGAACCAAATCAGAGGAAGAAGGTAATTTAGGCAAGGGTACCAAATGGACCATCTTAGAGAAGCGATCACAAACCACCCAGATGACCGACATCCTTTGAGAGACAGGGAGATCTGAAATAAAATCCATGGAAACATGCGTCCAAGGCCTTTTCGGGACTGGCAAGGGCAAAAGTAACCCACTGGCACGAGAACAGCAGGACTTGGCCCGAGCACAAGTCCCACAGGACTGCACAAAAGAACGCACATCCCATGACAAGGAAGGCCACCAAAAGGACCTAGCCACCAAATCTCTGGTACCAAAAATCCCAGGATGACCAGCCAACACTGAACAATGAACCTCAGAGATAACTCTACTAGTCCATCTATCAGGGACAAACAGTTTCTCTGCTGGACAACGGTCAGGTCTATCAGCCTGAAACTCCTGCAGCGCCCGCCGCAAATCAGGTGAGATGGCAGACAGAATTACCCCCTCTTTGAGAATACCAGCCGGCTCAGGAACTCCCGGGGAATCAGGCACAAAACTCCTTGAAAGGGCATCGGCCTTCACATTCTTAGAACCCGGAAGGTATGAAACCACAAAATTGAAACGGGAGAAAAACAGCGACCATCGAGCCTGTCTAGGATTCAACCGCTTAGCAGACTCGAGATAAGTCAAATTCTTGTGATCCGTTTAGTCCACTATGCAATGCTTGGCTCCCTCAAGCCAATGTCGCCACTCCTCGAACGCCCACTTCATAGCCAACAACTCCCGATTGCCAACATCATAATTACGCTCAGCAGGCGAAAACTTTCTAGAAAAGAAAGCACATGGCTTCATCACAGAGCCATCAGAAGATCTTTGAGACAAAACAGCCCCTGCTCCAATCTCAGAAGCATCAACCTCGACCTGAAAAGGGAGCGAAACATCTGGCTGACACAACACAGGGGCCGAAGAGAAACGACGTTTCAACTCCCGAAAAGCCTCAACGGCCGCAGAGGACCAATTCACCACATCAGCACCTTTCTTGGTCAAATCAGTCAATGGTTTAACAACACTAGAAAAATTAGCGATGAAGCGACGGTAAAAATTAGCAAAGCCCAGGAATTTCTGAAGGCTCTTCACAGATGTAGGCTGAGTCCAATCATAAATGGCCTGAACTTTAACAGGATCCATCTCGATAGTAGAAGGGGAAAAAATGAAGCCCAAAAAGGAAACCTTCTGAACTCCGAAGAGACATTTAGACACCTTCACAAACAAAGAATTAGCACGAAGAACCTGGAACACCATTCTGACCTGCTTCACATGAGACTCCCAATCATCCGAAAAGACCAAAATATCATCCAAATATACAATAATGAATCTATCCAAATACTTTCGGAAGATGTCATGCATAAAGGACTGAAACACAGATGGAGCATTAGAAAGCCCGAATGGCATCACCAGGTACTCAAAATGGCCCTCGGGCGTATTATATGCTGTTTTCCATTCATCGCCTTGTTTAATACGCACGAGATTATACGCCCCTCGAAGATCTATCTTGGTGAACCAACTAGCCCCCTTAATCCGAGCAAACAAATCAGACAGTAGAGGCAAAGGGTACTGAAATTTGACCGTGATTTTATTGAGAAGGCGGTAATCTATACAAGGTCTCAGAGAACCATCCTTCTTGGCCACAAAAAAGAACCCTGCTCCCAATGGTGACGACGACGGGCGAATATGCCCTTTCTCCAAGGACTCCTTTATATAACTCCGCATAGCGGCGTGTTCCGGCACAGATAAATTGAAAAGCCGTCCCTTAGGAAATTTACTACCAGGAATCAAATTAATAGCACAATCACAATCCCTATGAGGAGGTAGGGCACTGGATTTGGGCTCATCAAATACATCTCGGTAATCCGACAAAAACTCAGGGACTTCAGAAGGAGTAGAAGGAGAAATTGACAACAACGGAACGTCACCATGTACCCCTTGACAACCCCAACTGGACACCGACATTGATTTCCAATCCAATACTGGATTATGGACCTGTAACCATGGCAAACCCAACACGACCACATCATGCAAATTATGCAACACCAAAAAGCGAACATCTTCCTGATGTGCAGGAGCCATGCACATGGTCAACTGAGTCCAGTACTGAGGTTTATTCTTGGCCAAAGGCGTAGCATCAATTCCCCTTAATGGAATAGGATGCTGCAAGGGCTCCAACAAAAAACCACAGCGCCTGGCAAACTCCAAGTCCATCAAATTCAGGGCAGCGCCTGAGTCCACAAATGCCATAACAGAGTAGGACGACAAAGAGCAAATCAGAGTAACGGACAAAAGAAATTTAGGCTGTACAGTACCAATGGTGACAGACCTAGCGAACCACTTAGAGCGCTTAGGACAATCAGAGATAGCATGAGTGGAGTCACCACAGTAAAAACACAGCCCATTCTGACGTCTGTGTTCTTGCCGTTCAGCTCTGGTCAAAGTCCTATCACATTGCATAGGCTCAGGCCTCTGCTCAGAGGACACCGCCAAAGGGCGCACAACCTTGCGTTCATGCAAGCGGCGATCGATCTGAATGGCCAAGGACATTGATTTATTCAGACCAGCAGGCGTGGGAAACCCCACCATAACATCCTTAAGGGCTTCAGAAAGACCTTTTCTGAAAATTGCTGCAATGGCACACTCATTCCATTTAGTAAGCACAGACCACTTTCTAAACTTCTGGCAATATACCTCCGCTTCATCCTGACCCTGACACAAAGCCAGCAGGATTTTCTCTGCCTGATCCACAGAGTTAGGTTCGTCATAAAGCAATCCAAGCGCCAGAAAAAAACGCTTCTACATTAAGCAATGCAGGATCTCCTGGCGCAAGGGAGAATGCCCAGTCTTGTGGGTCGCCACGTAACAAAGAAATAATGATTTTTACTTGCTGAATGGGGTCACCAGAGGAGTGGGGTTTCAAAGCAAAAAACAGTTTGCAATTATTTTTGAAATTCAGAAATTTAGATCTATCTCCAAAAAACAAATCAGGAATTGGAATTCTAGGCTCTAACATAGGATTCTGAACTACATAATCTTGAATGCTTTGTACCCTCGCAGTGAGGTGATCAACACAAGAGGACAGACCTTGAATGTCCATATCTACACCTGAGTCCTGAACCACCCAGAGGTTAAGGGGAAAAGAAAGGCAAAACACACTGCAGAGAAAAAAAAATGGTCTCAGTACTTCTCTTATCCCTCTATTGAGATGCATTAACACTTTGTTGGCCAGCTGTACTGTTATGGACCTGGTGGTTAGGTGCACCTGGAAAGACCTGATGGTTAAACTAAAAGACAGGACAAGCTCTGGGAAGTGGGAACTCTGCTGACCGCAAATCCTAATCCTAACACACACACTAGAAATAGCTGTGGAGCGTACCTAACTCTCCCTAGACGCCTCTTCACAGCCTAAGAGCTAACTACCCCTAAAGATAGGAAAATAAGCCTTACCTTGCCTCAGAGAAATTCCCCAAAGGTAAAGGCAGCCCCCCACATATATTAACTGTGAGTTAAGAGGAAAGTCACAAACACAGGGATGAAACAGGTTTCAGCAAAGGAGGCCAGACTTACTAGATAGACTGAGGATAGGAAAGGGATCTATGCGGTCAGTACAAAAAACTACAAAAAGCCACGCAGAGTGTGCAAAAAGACCCCCGCACCGACTCACGGTGCGGAGGTGCCACTCTGCAACCCAGAGCTTCCAGCTAGCAAGGCAATATCATGTTAGCAAGCTGGATTAGAACTTAGCAAGCACTAAGAAACATATTCAGTACACAATGAACAACAAATGAACTAGCAGGGACTTAGCTTTTGCTGGAGTAGACAGGTCATCAGAAAGATCCGAGAGAGATCTGAACCAGTACTGATACATTGACAGCTGGCATAGAGTAACGATCTGAGTGGAGTTAAATAGAGAAGCCAGCCTAGCCGCAAACGAGGGCAGCTGAGGAAGCAACCTCAGAACCAGCAGTTCCACTCACAGCCACCAGAGGGAGTCCACGGACAGAACTCGCCGAAGTACCATTCATGACCACAGGAGGGAGTTCGAGAACGGAATTCACAACAGGAGGCTCCCGGTAAGGTCCAGGGGCCGCCGGAGAGGTGAGTATATGGATATATATGGATATACTCACCTCTCCGGCGCCCCTGGACCTTACCGCTGTATCCGGGAGCCTCCGTTCCTAAGAATGAGCCCGTGAAGGACCTTCGATGACGTCGCGGATTCTGATTGGTCGTGTGAGCGGTCACATGAGCGGTCACGCGACCAATCAGAAGCCGTGACGTCATCGAAGGCCCTTCACGCGCTCATTCTTAGGAACGGAGGCTCCCGGTTACATCGGTAAGATCCAGGGGCCGCCGGAGAGGTGAGTATATCCATATTTTTTATTTTAATTCTTTATTTTACACATGAATATGGTTCCGATACCGATTCCCGATACCACAAAAGTATCGGAACTCGGTATCGGAATTCCGATACCGCAAGTATCGGCCGATACCCGATACTTGCGGTATCGGAATGCTCAACACTAGTTGTCACCCTTGAAATTGTTTTGGAAAATGAAGTATTTCTCCAAAAAAGTGATTGCAATTACACGTTTTATTATACAGATGTTTATTTCCTTTGTTTGTATTGGAACAACAGAGCAAAAAAAACAGAGAAAAAAGGCAAGATGGACGTAATTTCACACAAAACCCCCACTAAGGGCCAGATATAATTGTTGGCACCTTTCCAAAATGTGGATAGACTTTGTTTCATGCATGTGATGCTCTTTAACCCCTTAGTGACGGAGCCAATTTGGTACTTAATGACCGAGCCAATATTTACAATTCTGAACACTGTCACTTTATGAGGTTATAACTCGGGAACGCTTCAACGGATCCTGCTGATTCTGAGAGTGTTTTTTCGTGACATATTGTACTTCATGATAGTGGTAACATTTCTTCGATATTACTTGCGTTTATTTATTAAAAAAATGGAAATATGGCGAACTTTGAATTTTTATGCCCTTATATCAGAGAGATATGTCACACAAAATGGTCAATAAATAACATTTCCCATATGTCTACTTTACATTAGCACAATTTTGGAAACAAAATTTTTTGTTATTAGTGAGTTATAAGGGTTAAAATTTGACCAGCAATTTCTTATTTTTACAACAAAATTTACAAAACCATTTTTTTTAGGGACCACCTCACATTTGAAGTCATTTTTAGGGGTCTATATGGCAGAAAATACCCAAAAGTGACACCATTCTAAAAACTGCACCCCTCAAGGTGCGTGAAACCACATTCAAGAACTTTATTAACCCTTCAGTTGCTGCACAGGAGCTGAAGCAATGTGGAAGGAAAAAATGAACATTTAACTTTTTTTCACAAACATTTTACTTCAGAACCAATTTTTTTATTTTCACAAGTGTAAAAAGAGAAAATGAACCACAAAATTTGTTGTGCAATTTGTCCGGAGTATGCTGATACCCCTTATGTGGGGGGGGGGGGGACCACTGTTTGGGCGCACCTCAGAGCTCAGAAGGGTAGGAGAGCCATTTGACTTTTTCAACACAGAATTCCTTGGAATTGAGATTGGACACCATGTCGCGTTTGCAGAGCCCCTGATGTGCCTAAACAGTGGAAACCCCCCACAAGTGAAACCATTTTGGAAACTAGACCCCCTAAGGAACTTATCTAGGTGTGTGGTCAACACTTTGAACCCCCAAGTGCTTCACACAAGTTTATAACGTAGAGCCGAAAAAATAAATCATATTTTTTTTCACAAAAATGATCTTTTCGCCCCCAATTTTTTATTTTCACAAGGGTAGCAAGAGAAATTGGACCCCAAAAGTTGCTGTGCAATTTGTCCTGAGTATGTCGATACCCCGTATGTGGGGGTGAACCATTGTTTGGGTGCACAGTAGAGCTCAGAAGGGAAGGAGCGCCATTTGACTTTTTCAACACAAAATTCCCTGGACTTGAGATCGGACACTATGTCGCGTTTGGAGAGCCGCTGATGTGCCTAAACAGTGGAAACACCACACAAATGACACCATTTTGGAAACTAGACCCCCTAAGGAACTTATCTAGGTGTGTGGTCAACACTTTGAACACCCAAGTACTTCACACAAGTTTATAACGTCGAGCTGAAAAAATTAAAAATCATATTTTTTTCACAAAAATGATCTTTTCGCCCCCAATTTTTTATTTTCCCAAGGGTAGCAAGAGAAATTGGACCCCAAAAGTTGTTGTGCAGTTTGTCCTGAGTATGTCGATACCCCATATGTGGGGGAGCTTGGAAGGGAAGGAGCGTCGTTTGATTTTTTAATCTCTTAATTGTGAGAGCGGACGCCATTTTGGGTTTGTAGATGTGCCTAACAGCAGAAACCCCCCACAACTGACCCCATTTTGGAATCTACAACCCTCAAAGATTTTAATCAGGGGTATATTGAGCAATTTGAACCCACATGTACGACACAGAGTTTGATAACATTAGGTCGTCATATTGAAAAAATTCATTTTTTTCACGAAAATCTTGTTTTAGCCTGGAATTCTCACTTTTTTCAGAAACAACACCAAAAAGTGGACCCCACAATTCGTTACCCACTTTATTGTGAGCGCAGCGATATCCCATATGTGGTCAAAAAGTTCTGTTTGGACAAATGGCAGGGCTTGGACAGAAAGAAGCACAATGTGACAAATTTGGCTTTATTTGAAATAGATTGTTATACTGGCAGAGCCTGTGAGGTTCAAGAGCAACAGAAATCCCCCATAAATGTCTTTTTATAAATTGTACCCTCTAATCAATTTATCTAGGGAGGTAATGAGTAGTTTGATGCCACCATTTTTTATGCAGTTGATGCAACACAAGCTTGAAAATTTACAATTTGCATTTTTTTCACTGTCTCTTTCATGATTCTTTTTTGTAAGTTCTGAGGAACAAACCTCAGATTTTATTTCACTAGTTTTTAAGTGTTCAGAAATATATCCAATATGGCACCAATGTGAGTACTAGTGACAAAGCAGTGTCTATAATAGATGGCACACCATTTAGTCTTTAGGGTGAAATTGAAGATCCAGGACCCATTCAAAGCTTCTAGAGACATTGAGCAAGCAAGAAATCCTTCGAGGACCTGGTCTTCCTCTTGACAAGGTATGGTTGCAGAACCTGGTCTGACAAGTCTACGCCACCCATATATTTGTTATAGTCTGTGACGCAGACTGGTTTTTCCTTGTCCCTGGTGGCACCCCTCTCTCTGACCGTCACAGTGGTGTCCGCATGCAGTGTGGAAAGCATGTAGACGTCCTTCCTGTCTTTCCACTTTACTGCAAGAAGTTGGTCACTTGCGAGTGAGAATGACGTCCCCCTCTCCAAACGTCTGGACACCAACTGTGACGGAAACCCCACTCTGTTTTTCCTGACTGTCCCACAGGCCCCTCTATTTGCAGCATGGAGCAATTTATATAGGGGGATGCTCGTGTGGTAGTTGTCAGTATACACGTGGTACCCTTGATAGAGAAAGGGCGTCATTAGCTCCCAGACAATTTTGCCTGGGATACCAATTGTCTGGGGGCAGTTTGGGGGGTTTATTTGGCGGTCCCTACCTTCATAAATTAGGAAGGTGGACGTGTACCCCGATGAGCTCTCGCAAGTTTTGTATAATTTTATGCCGTATTTGGCTCTCTTGGAGGGAATAAATTGGCGGAATGACAGACGGCCCTTGTAGCTCATCAAGGACTCGTCGACTGCCACATTTTGCTCTGGGGTATAGGAACTTAGAAATTAAGTTTTTAGGAGGGAAATTAGGGGTCTCAATTTATTTAGCCGATCGTAGTAGGGGTCAGTTCTTGGGAGGGCTTGGGAATTGTCACTGAAGTGGAAGAATCTCATCAGGGCTTCGAAACGGACTCGGGACATGACGGCTGCAAATACAGGGGTCCTGTGGACAGCTTTTGTTGCCCAGTAAGAGCGGAGTGTGTTTTTTTTTTACTAAACCCATATTCAGGGTGAGCCCTAAGAATTTTTTTATTTCGGGGACTTTTGTGGGGATCCAGGAACGGGAATGAAAGGCAGTGGGTTTTTGGGAAATATATTGTCGGGAATATAGGTTTGTTTGGTGGACGATTAATTGCAGGACTTCGGGGCTAATGAAAATTTGAAAAAAATCAATGGGGGTAAAATTGGCGACATCTACTCTTATTCCAGGGACTGCAGAAAAAGGGGGAATTTGAGGGGAAAATGAGGTGTCATTAAACCACAGCGGTGGGGGGACTGCGGTACTTGGTCCTGCCTCTGAAGCTTCAACAGTGACGACCGACTCCGCTACCATCGGCCTGGGGAATCCCGTGGAGGAAGAGTCATCATCACTGTCTGAAAGCTGCTCAGCTTCAGAGGCAGATTCTGTTTCACTGCCGGAGCTACCGGAGCAAAGCAGGCTGTAAGCTTGCTCCATGCTGACAGTTCTGTGGGCCATTTTATTTATTTCCTCTGCTAACCCTAATATGTGTAACCCTAACCCTGATATATGTAACCGTAACCCTAATGTGTAACCCTAGCCCTAATATGCGTAACCCTAACCCTAATATGCGCAACCCTAACCCTAATATGCGTAACCCTAACCCTAATATGTGTAACCCTAACACTAGCCCTAAAAAATTATTTTAAAAAATTATTAGAAAAAAATTATATAAAAAAAAGGTTTTTTTTGTCACTGACAGGGCAGCACTTCAACTGTAGTCTCTCTCTCTTCTCTCCCAGATCAACTACAAGGAGAGAAGAGAGGGGTACAGCCCAAGTGCTGCCATGTTTGTCAAACATTAGGGGTTTTGATCACTGTGATAGGACATATTACAGTAATCAAAACACAGCAGCCAATGAGAAAATTCTCACTGGTTGCCGGGTGTCCGCTGGCAGATCTTGGCGGGCGCACTGCGCATGCGCCCGCCATTTTCTTCCAGCCAAGAAGAAGAAGGAGAGCCGGGGGCTGTGGGCCGGGGACCGGGGTACCGTGGGGGGCTCGATGGGACCCTATTTCTCTCCCCTCTAATGTGCGATCACATCAGAGGGGAGAGAAAATAAATGCAAAACCGGATTTTTGGTTTGTGACCGCCGGTAAATGGTTAATTACCAGCGATCGCAAAAGCGGGGTCGGTAAAAACTTCATCAGAAAATCGCACTCTGGGGGGGCGCTATTCACTTTTTCCACAGCTCCGTTAATTAACGGCGCTGTGGTTTAAGTACTCTTGATGACCACCGTTAAAAGGCGTATCGGCGGTCGTTAAGGGGTTAAAACTCATCTGTGGCAAGTAACAGGTGAGGGCAATATGAAAATCACACCTGAAACCAGATACAAAGGGAAGAAGTTGACTTAATCTTTGCATTGTCTGTCTGTATGTGCTACACTAAGCATGGAGAACAGAAAGAGAAGAAAATTGTTTGAGGACTTGAGAACCAAAATTGTTGAGCAATATCAACAATTTCAAGGGTACAAGACCATCTCCAGAGATCGTGATGTTCCTTTGTCTATGGTGCGTAACATAATCAAGAAGTTTAGAACCGATGGCAGTGTCGCTAATCTCCTTGGACATGAGTGGCAGAGAAAAACTAATGAAATGTTACAAAGCAGGAAAGTCTGGATGGTGGATAAGCAGCCACAATCAAGTTTGAAAGAAACTCAAGCTGACCTGCAAGCTCAGGGTGCATCAGTTTCAGCGTAGACTATCCATTGATATTTGAACTACATGAAATGCGATGGCAGGAGAATCAGGAGGATCGCACTGCTGACACAGAAACATAAAAAAGCTAGACTGCAGGTTGCCAAAATGTACTTGAGAAAGACAAAATCCTTCTGGGAAAGTGTCTTGTTAATAGATGAGTCCAAGATAGAGCTTTTTGGCACATCACTCTACTGTTTACCATAATTGGAATGAGGCCTACAAAGAAAAGAAGACAGCACCTACAGTCAACTATGGTCTTGGTTCAGCAATCCTTTGGGGTTGTTTTGCTGCCTCTAGCACTTTGTGTCTTGACTGTGTGCAAGGCTTTATGAAATCTGAAGATTACCAAAGGACTTTGGGTCACAATATAGTGCCCAGTGTCAGAAAGCTGGGTTTGCGTCATAGGTCTTCCAGCAGGACAATGACTCCAAAGATACTTCAAGAAGCACCCAGGTATGGATGGAAGCTAAGCGCTGGAGAGTTCTGAAGAGGCGAAGTCACAGAAAAAGACCCAACTGAACTATATTGCACTATATTAAAAGATAACTTTTATTAAAACATTTTAAAATATTCAACTGATGCATAAAAAACAAATACCATCACCAAATATAAGACGAAAAAAAGCTAAATAGGAAAGGCCACAGGAGGTGCCTCGTCCTACTCTACAGCTGTCTGCACCCTACCTACCAGCGGAGGTAGGCACCATATTCCTGTGCAAATGGCGCCCCCGCTCACCGTCGACTGTCCCTTCTAGCCCTGAAATGCCCTATATAGGAAGGTGGAAAACTACCAACCGAAAAAATATCCACTATTAGAATGTGGCAACAAATTGCAAAGCGCAGGAGGGAGGGGGAATTTCTAAGATGTCTGATATAGGCCAGGGCTGTGGTGTAACTGAGCTTATATAGACATAGAAAACCGTGAGCTCAAATACCAGATGCCACTGGAGCTCACCAAGGGAAGTTCTGTTGTGCTTAATGCTATGAAATCAATTTAGTAGATGTAAACACATGCATCATTTATAGTATAACAGAGAAAAGTCCCCCTTGTTATCCTCCGTCCAACTCCCCAGACCATAACATCATTAGCATAATAGAAACAAATTCATAAACCATCAAAGCATGTATATCCACATGTTGGTTTATGAATTTGTTTCTACCGTGAAGGGAGCTCCTCTATTATGATATTATGACTGGGGTTTTTTTACCATTTTTCTTTTTCAGAAAAAAATACAAAATTTATTGCTTGGAAATTCGGAGACATGTTGTCAGAAGTTTATTGTCATGTCGGACGCTGTTCATACTAGGGCGTTCGACAGACAGCAGTAATTCCGCTTTTGTCCACTATGCGCTCAGTGGCGTTGGCTAGATTTTGTCTAGCTGGTCCGGGGTTAATTTAGCTGGTGCTAGGATTGGAAGCTGGGTCACGCCCACTGCCTTTAAATTGTTCTTCTGAACATTGGGCGTCGCCGATTATAGCTTCTGTCTTGTGCTTGGTTATCTCGGTCTGGAGTGGTGGTCTAGGAAAAGGAGTATCGTATCTGGTGGTGTATATTTCCCTTTGTCATATTTTCCTCCTTCCTATATTTGTATTTGTTTTGCCCTGTGCATTTATTGTGTATTCCTGAGTGACTGCGGCGTGGTGTATATTTTCCGTTATTCTTGTCTGTGCTAACTGTGGGTATTGGTTAGTGGTCTCTTCACTGGGTGGTGGGTGGAGGTTTCAGCCTAGGGTTGAAACAGGAGACAGGGTGAGGGTGAAGGCCCAGACATGCACACCATCAGTGTAAACTCTGGGAGAGGGTCAGTCAGGGTTTCCCAGAGTTGAGGGAAATCGCAGGGGCCTGGGTTATTAGCTCTTGCCTACCTAGGCTTCCCGTGACATTATAATCGGCCAACATTATTTGAATTCCATGGATTCCATGACTTCCGTAACCCGCCAGTTGAGGGCGCTGTTCCTACAGGTCACTGAGTTGAGGGGGGCAGTGCAGCAACAGGGACTAGCAGTATCTAATGTGCAAGCTGGAGCGGCAGGTAGAGTTGCTGAGCCTAAGTTTCCTTTGCCTGAAAGGTTTGCTGGGGAACGCAGTAAATGTGTTACTTTTCGGGAAGATTGCAAACTTTATTTTCGTATGCGCCCGATCTCCTCAGGTAATGAGGCTCAGCGTGTGGGTCTGGTGTTGTCATTACTAAACGGGATCCTCAAGCATGGGCGTTTTCTTTACCTTCTGATTCTGCTGCATTTAACTCAGTGGAGAGTTTTTTTTCTGCTCTTGGAGACATTTACTATGATCCTGACAGAATGGCTCTAGCATAATCTAAGATACGCACTATTCGACAGGGGGAGCGTGTTGCTGAGGATTACTGTTCTGAATTTCGCCGCTGGGCGGTCGACACTCAGTGGAATGATCCCGCGCTGCAGAGTCAGCTTATTCATGGGGTTTCTGGAAGGGTTAAAGAAGCCCTCCTGATGTACGAGGCTCCTGCTTCTCTGGATTCCGCTATGAGTCTTGTTGTCCGCATTGATCGCCGTTTGCGTCAGGGGGAGCTTGAGACGCCGCCTATGGGAGAAGGTGTAGGTTCACGTGAGGTTGCTGCAGGTGAGCCCATGGAGCCTGTGCAAATCTCAGGGGTGTCACATGTTAAGCATCGAACCCCTGTGCTCAAGAAGCAGGGAGCCTGTTTTTACTGTGGTAAAACTGGTCATTTTATTAACATTTGTCCTCTGCTGTCTAAGGAAAAACGCAACGGCGGAAAACTTCTAAGCTCAGAGGGTGTGGAGGAGACCAATCTGAGTTTATGCATATCCTCCATGGTGGTTTCTCAATGCATGCTCCCTGCCAAAGTTATTATCGCTGGCAGAGAGCTGCCAATCACTGTTTTTGTGAATAGTGGTTCTGCCACAAATCTCATTGATGAGGAGTTTGTTCGCACAGCAGGTTTTAGGATTGAAAAACTGCCTCATCCTATCCGCGTGGTCACCATCAATGCAGCTCCTCTCTCACAGGGGGAGATTACTGAGTTTGTGGCTGAGGTGAAACTCCACATTGGGGTTCTACATTTCGAGCAGGTTACATGTAAGGTGCTCAGGAATCTTCCTGCACAGGTGGTTTTGGGTTTCCCATGGTTGTCTATGCACAACCCGGTTATTGATTGGAAAACTCAGGACATAATTCAGTGGAACGAATTCTGCCAGGAGAATTGCCTGGCCACATGTGTGTCTGCTGTGACTTCAAGTGTTCCTGAGTCACTTCTGGATTTTGCGGATGTGTTCTCTGAGAAGGGTTGTTCAGAGTTGCCACCACATCGCTCCTATGACTGTACTATCAGGTTTAAACCAGGGGCCAAATTGCCTAAAGCAAGGATGTTTAACATCTCCGGTCCGGAGAGACAAGCGTTAAAGGATTACATTGCTGACAGTTTGAGCAAAGGGCACTTCAGGCCTTCGTCCTCGCCTGTGGCAGCGGGGTTCTTCTTCGTTAAGAAGAAAGATGGCGGACTACGCCCGTGTCTGGATTTCAGGGAGTTGAACCAGATTACTGTTCGTGATCCATACCCTATGCCACTGATACCAGATTTGTTCAACCAGGTGGCAGGTGCTAAGTGGTTTACCAAGCTTGACCTCAGGGGTGCGTATAACCTCATAAGAGTCCGTCAAGGTGATGAGTGGAAGACGGCTTTTAATACCCCTGAGGGTCATTTTGAAAATTTGGTGATGCCATTTGGGTTGACAAACGCACCAGCAGTGTTCCAACATTTCATAAATGATGTGTTCTCGCATGTTTTGGGGAAATTCGTTATTGTATACCTGGATGACATTCTCATATATTCTTGCGACGTGTGATACTCGTTTAGATCATGTCAGGCAGGTGTTACAGCTTCTCCGTGAGAATAAGCTCTATGCAAAACTTGAGAAATGTGTATTTTCGGTTCAGGAGTTGCCTTTCTTGGGTTATATTGTGTCAGCTTCTGGGTTTAAAATGGACGCCGCTAAAGTGCAAGCGGTGTTGCGTTGGGAACAGCCTGATAACCTAAAAGCACTTCAGCGGTTCCTTGGGTTTTCTAACTACTATAGGAAGTTTATCAAGGATTTTTCTATCATTGCTAAACCGCTGACATGACTAAAAAGGGTACCAATTTCTCTGTTTGGCCTGAGGCCGCTGTACGCGCATTTGAATTTCTTAAGAACAGTTTTGTTTCGGCCCCCATTCTTGTGCAGCCAGACTTATCGAAACCTTTTGTTGTGGAAGTTGATGCATCTGAGGTTGGTGTGAGGGCGGTGTTGTCACAAGGCTCATCCTTGAGCGATTTGCGTCCTTGCGCCTATTTCTCCAAGAAACTGTCGTCTGCCAAACGTAACTACGATATCGGCAACAGGGAGTTGTTGGCAATCAAGTTGGCTTTGAGGAATGGCGACACTTCTTGGAGGGGTCGGTTCATCAGGTTACTGTAATTACCGACCATAAGAATTTGCTTTATTTGGAGTCTGCCAAGCGTCTATCTCCCAGGCAGGCTCGCTGGGCATTGTTTTTCACGCGGTTCAACTTTGTTGTCACTTACAGACTTGGGTCTAAAAACACTAAGGCGGATGCTCTGTCCAGGTGTTTTCCGGGGGGAGAACCTCGGGAAGATCCGGTACCCATCCTCCAAGAGGGTGTTGTGGTTTCGGCTCTCACAACCGAGGTTGAGGCTGAGATTGCCGAGGCTCAGGAGGAGGTACCATCTGAGCTTCCCACCAACAAATCGTTTGTACCGCTTCATCTCCGCTTAAAGGTTTTGGCGGAGCATCATGATGCTGTCCTGGCTGGCCACCCAGGGGTCAGGGGTACTTTGGAGTTGGTGTCACGTCGGTTTTGGTGGCCCAAAATCCGACAGGACGTGGTCTCATACGTGTCAGCTTGCACCACGTGCGCTAGGGCTAAGACACCCCGGTCCCATCCTGTTGGCACACTACTTCCTCTCGAGGTACCTAGTAAGCGTTGGACGGAGATCTCCATGGATTTTATCACTGACTTGCCTCCCTCAGCTGGGAACACGGTCATTTTGGTGATTGTTGATCGGTTCTCAAAAATGTCGCACTTTGTGTCTTTGCCTTCGTTGCCTAACGCTAAGACTTTGGCTCAGGTATTTGTGCAGGAGGTGGTCAGACTTCATGGGGTTCCGTCTGACATCGTTTCCGATAGAGGTACTCAGTTTGTGGCAAAATTTTGGAAAGCGTTTTGCTCAAGGCTGGGGATCAAGTTGTCTCATTCTTCGGCGTTTCATCCTCAGTCGAATGGTCAGACCGAACGTATGAACCAAAATTTGGAGCAGTACTTACGCTGCTTTGTTTCTGATAACCAGAAGGAGTGGTCGATGTTCCTTCCTTTGGCTGAGTTTGCCATCAATAATCACCACCAGGAGTCTTCTGGGGAGTCTCCGTTTTTTTGTGTTTACGGGCTACATCCTCAATTTTGTACTTTGAGTCAGGAGGGCTCTTCCGGCGTTCCGGAGAAAGACCAGTTAGGAGCACAACTGTCATCAGTCTGGAGGAGAGTTAAGCAGCGCTTGTTGAGCGTGGGTGCTAGGTACAAACGTGTGGCTGACAGTAGGTGTGTGCCAGGTCCGGACCTGAGTGTGGATGACTGGGTGTGGTTATCCACAAAAAACATAAGACTCAAAATACCATCCCTTAAATTGGGTCCTAGGTTTATTGGTCCATTTAAGGTCACCGCTGTCATTAACCCAGTAGCTCACTGATTGGAGCTTCCTACGGTGTATAAGATACACAACGTGTTCCACAGATCGTTGCTAAAAAAGATGGTGGGTCTTGTGGACGCGACACCGATGCCTCCTCCAGTCTTGGTGGATGGTAATTTGGAATTTGAAGTCTCCAAGGTGGTTGACTCTCGTGTAGTGTGCCGCACCTTACAGTACTTGGTACACTGGCGTGGTTATGGGCCGGAGGAGAGGTCTTGGGTACCAGCCTCGGACATTCATGCGGATCGGCTGGTCAGTATGTTTCATTGCCGCCATCCGGACAAGCCGGGTCCTATAAGTTGTGAGGGCCCTGGGGTCCCTCGTAGAAGGCGGGGTACTGTCATGTCGGACGCTGATCATACTAGGGCATTCGACAGACAGCGGACACTTTTGTCCACTATGCGCTCAGTGGCGTCGGCTAGATTTTGTCTAGCTGGTCCGGGGTTAATTTAGCTGGTGCTAGGATTGGAAGCTGGGTCACGCCCACTGCCTTTAAATTGTTCTTCTGAACATTGGGCGTCGCCGATTATAGCTTCTGTCTTGTGCTTGGTTATCTCGGTCTGGAGTGGTGGTCTAGAAAAAGGAGTATCATATCTGGTGGTGTATATTTCCCTTTGTCATATTTTCCTCCTTCCTATATTTGTATTTGTTTTGCCCTGTGCATTTATTGTGTATTCCTGAGTGACTGCGGTGTGGTGTATATTTTCCGTTATCATTGTCTGTGCTAACTGTGGGTATTGGTTAGTGTTCTCTTCACTGGGTGGTGGGTGCAGGTTTCAGCCTAGGGTTGAAACAGGAGACAGGGTGAGGGTGAAGGCCCAGACATGCACACCATCAGTGTAAACTCTGGGAGAGGGTCAGTCAGGGTTTCCCAGAGTTGAGGGAAATCGCAGGGGCCTGGGTTATTAGCTCTTGCCTACCTAGGCTTCCCGTGACATTTATAGACTAAAAGAACAATTTACATTTTACTCAAAAATATACCTATAAAGAGAAAAATCAGACAAACTGAACATTTTGCAGAGGTCTCTTAGTTTTGCCAGAGCTGTATATAAAACATATGTAGTGTGGGCCGAACAATGTAGAATGCGTACATGAAAAAAATAATAAACAGACAATGAATAAATGGTGCTGTGCATTACAAAGTGTAGAAAAAATATGAAACGAAAAAATAAATTCATACTGTATAAACAGTATACAGTTCACTAGTAAAAACACAAAGTGTGGTCAATAAGTTAATATCGTGGAAGAATGCATAGATAATATGCAGAAAATACGTAAAAAGGTGTACAATAATGAATGAAGATATAAAAAATAAGGTAAGTATTATATAGCCATATCGAACAGGTGAATGCTTATAAGAGTATAAGATTGTGAAAGGATGCAGGGTGAAAGTGTATATGTAAATACAGTGTTCAATGGCAGTGCGAAAGTGAGAGTGCATATTCTATAGGAAAGGACGTGATGTAAATGAAGATGTCCAGATACAAGGGTGTTGGTGGTAAAAATTAAGAAAACCACACAGAGATGAATACACTATGAACACACAGAATATATAGTAGTAATATATGCGCCATAGGATTCGGCAAAAACAAATCTGACAGTTGCCACGCCCCTATCAAATTGATATCAATACGCATGCATTCCCATAGACAGTAATGCCCTTTTTTAACGCACTCATTCGCATGTGCATATTTGATGAATTTTTGACTCCTCCAAAAATGCAACATGTTGCATTTGCCGAATCCCGCTGCACACCGCGAAACGACGCATGCGTACGTAAAAGCAGGCGAAAGCATGCAAACTCATGTCCATGCGTGCACCATGTTAAATATACAGTATGTACTCATGACGCATGCAGATGTATGCGGATCAAACGCTGCACGAACAGACGCAAATGTGAAAGCAGCCTTAGAGACAATGTTTATTTAGGTCTCTCAGCGCCTACAATAGGCAACAGGCGATACCTCAGTAGGTCGTCGACGAACACATCAGCTGTGGCAATAAGCTCTAAACAAAATTAGCTACAGGACATTGGCCTTTGTATTCAGCTCCCTAATGGATCTACATGTGTTTGTATTCATTTGTAGCTTCCTAACGGATCTACAATATGCAATCTATATGATTGTAATACTACTAGCAATGAGTAGTCAGGGATAATTGATTTGATTTGTGTAATTGAGGTGTATTGTGGAGTTCAAGAAATGTGATGTAACTGATTGAATAATAATTGGTACTTAGCATCAATATAAATAATAGGTACAATGAAACAATTCTGATTAACTTATCAATTGGATTATAAAAGAGATATCGCACTTTGTTTCACTTACTGGGAGTCGTGTCAGTAATCAATTTAATACATTATGATATCTATATGATATCTATTTAATACACTTTAATATCGATTTGATAGGAGTGTGGAAACTGTCAGATTTCTTTTTGACGAATCATATAGCCCCCTTACTACTACCGTGACTGATGAGCACTATACACAATAAATAATGAGTACTATATAAAGAAACTGATGATCACTATATACAGTGACAGATGAGCACTATATACAGTGACTGATGAGCACTATATAGTGACTAATGAGCACTATATACAGTGACTAATGAGCACTATATACAGTGACTGATGAGCATTATATACAGTGACTAATGAGCACTATATACAGTGACAGATGAGCACTATATACAGTGACAGATGGGCACTATATACAGTGACTGATGGGCTCTCTGTACAGTGACTGATTAGCACTATATACAGTGACTGATGGGCACTATATACAGTGACTGATGAGCACTATATACAGTGACAGATGAGCACTATATACAGTGACTAATGAGCACTATATACAGTGACTGATGAGCACTATATACAGTGACTGATGAGCACTATATACAGTGACTGATGAGCACTATATACAGTGACTGATGAGCACTATATACAGTAAGTGATGAGCACTATATACAGTGACTGATGAGCACTATATACAGTAACAGATGAGCACTATATACAGTGTGTTAGGGCTAGCGGAACGCACCAAATAATAAGAAAGATAGAGTAAGGTGCGTTCGCAGCCCGGGGTCCACCGAGCAGATATGGAACCTGCTGCCAAGTAATGACGGACTATATGGCGGTACAATGTGGATACATACACGGATTAACTTCACCCTGTGTGAAGGAAGAGAACCCTGTTGCGTCACAGGGCCGCGGTACCGCACCAAGAGCGCAAGCAAGGAGTCTCAGAACTCAATCCCAAGACACAGGATTTGAGTTCATATAGACCTCTTGCGCTCGACACCGCAACTGAGGTGTCAGAGTGAAAGAAATAATAATAAAGATGCACGAGAGTGCGTGCGGTGCCGCACTGGTGGACGCCACTAACCACCCAGACTTGGGTCAGGAAAGCGCTGTGAAAGCGCACGGCGCCGCACTGGCGGTCAAAGCAATTAGACGCTGTTTTGTGTGTTACGTGCTGATGGCTAAGTCGGGCGCTAGATAGCAATCATCCACCTTACGCGAGCAGTCATACACAAGGGAGGGGATAATTAATGAACGACACACACCAACACACACACGTTTACAAGTTTACACTAGTTTTTAACTTTGTTAATGTTGGTTATTAATAAAGATGTTTTTGTACTAACACCCATGTATGGTCGTTTCTTATGTGGTTTTCCACATTCCCGTCTTAAGTTTACACTAGCGCATGGCCGTGCAATCATGCGAACCTTTTATAGCTGCAGCATGTACAGGACCTTCCCAGAAAGACCAATGGGAGGCTGCCACAGAAGTTGAGCACCTTCAGGACCTTCCTGGAGGACCAATGGGATCTGCTGCAGTATCTGAGCATGTGACCCTCGATCTCCAATGGGAGATCTTGCCCTGGGCATGCTCAGAAGGGGAAAAGCAGGACTTAGTCCCAAAAGCGTATGCTCGCCGCTGCCCAGCACTGGTTTCAATGGCAGAAGCTGGAAAAGCAGCAGTAACTCTATGCACAGAGTGAGACTGAGCAAGATGCTGGGACCGACGTCTCCGCTGAGCAGACTGCACTGCGGCTGGAGAAGAATGGGAGACTGCAGCGGAGATGGTTCGAGATTCCCCCTGTGCAGAGGCAGGAACTTGACACCTAATATTAGTCCCCCTCCTTGGACCTTGCTACGCTTGAAGGCAGCTTTGAGCTGTGGAGCTCGATTGTGTTTAGCAGGCTCACAGGACCTGCCCTCTGGGCCATAACCCTTCCAATCCACCAAATAGATTTTTTTGCCACGTACCACCTTGCACCCCAAAATAGCGTTCACCTCATAATCATCCGTAGATGAACCCGATGTCCTGGCAGATGACTCGGAAAACCGGGACATGTATACGGGCTTCAAGAGGGACACATGAAAGGTGTCAGTGATACCCAGGTGTGAAGGAAGGGCCAGACGGTAGACCACAGGGTTAACCTGTTCGAGGACCTTGAAGGGACCCAAGTAGTGAGGTGCAAACTTAGTGGACTCAACACGCAGCCTGATGTTACATGCTGAGAGCCACACTAAGTCGCCAGGAGCAAAGGTCGGAGTGGGGCACCGATGAGCATCGGCGGAGGACCTCATTCTCTCCTTGGAGGCCCGAATGGCATCCTGAGTGCGGTCCCAAATGTCCCGTGCCTCCACAGCCCAGTCTGCCACCCTGGAGTCGGCAGAAGACACGGGCATGGGCACAGGAACACGCGGATGCTGGCCGTAATTTAGGAGAAATGGAGTTTGACCGGTGGAGTCGGCTACGGCGTTGTTAAGCGCAAACTCTGCCCAAGGTAGCAAGGATGCCCAGTCATCCTGCCTGGCAGAAACAAAATGTCCTAAATATGTGATCAGGGTCTGGTTGGCCCTCTCTACCAACCCATTCGTCTCGGGATGATATGCCGAAGAGAGATTCAACTCAATAATGAGTAGACGACAAAGCTCTCTCCAGAATCGAGACGCAAACTGGGGACCCCGGTCACTGACAATTTTGTCCGGCATACCGTGTAGGCGAAAGATATGTTTGATGAACAATGCAGCCAGCGCCCGTGCAGAAGGTAGCCGTGGAAGAGGCACCAAGTGCACCATTTTGGAAAAATGGTCGGTGATCACCCAGATAATGGTGCAGCTACGAGACTTGGGTAAGCCCACCACAAAGGCCGTTGCCGAGGAGACTTGTTCTTGGCGCAGGAGACACACGCCCGAACATGGTCTGTGATGTCACGAGCCATATGCGGCCACCAGTACATCTTCGCCAAGAGCTAAGATGTCCTCTTGGTCCCAAAGTGTCCACCCACCCTGGACGACTGAGCCCAAGAGAGAACCTCCGGTCGCAAATTAGATGGAACAAAAGTCTTGCCTGGGGGCACAGACTCTAGCGAAACCGGAGCCACAGTTCTCAGGCTCTCTGAAGGGACAATAAGCCGAGGCTCCTCCTCCTCTGTTGACACTACAGAGCAAGAGAGAGAGTCAGCACGAATGTTCTTCTCCCCGGAAAGAAAATGGAGGGTGAAATGGAACTGGGAGAAGAACAGGGACCATCTAGCCTGGCGAGAATTTAGCCGCTGGGCTGTCTGTAAATACACCAAGTTCTTGTGGTCTGTGAACACCTGGAAGGGAAAGTGAGCTCCCTCCAGAAGATGTCTCCACTCTGAGAAAGCCAACTTCATAGCTAGCAACTCCCTGTCCCCGATGGAATAATTCCTCTCCGCTGGTGAAAAGGTCTTAGAGAAGAAGAAGCAAGGATGCTTCCGACCTTGAGCATCCTTTTGGAAGAGGACTGCTCCAGCACCAATGGATGAGGCATCCACCTCCATAATAAATGGCCTATCTACATCGGGGCGATGTAGGATGGGAGCGCTAGCGAAGTGTGACTTAATCGAGAGAAAGGCCTTGGAGACCTCCTCCAACCACAACTTGGAATTTGCCCCCTTCTTGGTGAGGGCAACCAAGGGAGCTACCAAAGTTGAGAAGTGGGGAATGAACTGGCGATAGTAATTAATGAACCCCATAAAGCGCTGCACCGCTTTGAGAGAATGGGGTTCCTGCCAGTCCATCACAGCCTGTAGCTTGGCAGGATCCATAGCCAATCCCTGGGCAGAGATGATATAGCCAAGGAAAGGCAAGGACTCCTGCTCAAATACACACTTCTCCAACTTTGCATAGAGGGAGTTAGCCTGTAGGAGGTCGAAGACCTTGCAAACATCTCTTCGGTGGGAGTCTATATCTGGAGAGTAGATGAGAATATCATCCAGATAAACTACGACCGAGGTGGAAAGCATATCCCGGAAGTTGTCATTTACAAAGTCTTGGAAAACGGCTGGGGCATTACAGAGGCCAAAGGGTATCACCAGATGTTCATAGTGCCCATCCCTGGTGTTAAAAGCCGTCTTCCATTCGTCCCCCTCACGGATGCGAATCAGGTTGTAAGCAACCCGCAGATCTAATTTAGTAAATACCCTTGCTCCCCGTAGCCTATCAAAAAGCTCAGATATCAGGGGTAGTGGGTACTTATTTTTAACGGTGATGGCGTTAAGACCCCTGTAGTCTATGCATGGACGCAGTTCTCCACTCTTCTTCTGTATGAAGAAGAACCCAGCCCCTGCAGGTGACACTGACTTCCTAATGAATCCTCTTGCCAGATTCTCTCGGATATACTGTGACATTGCCTCCGTCTCTGGGAGAGACAATGAATAGGCTCGACCCCGGGGAGGCTCAACACCAGGCAAGAGGTCAATAGGACAGTCATAGGGGCGGTGAGGCGGGTCTCTGCAGCCCTTTTGGAGAACACGTCCGCATAGGGCCAATATTGCTTGAGAAGAGAGGATAAATCTGTGGGTACCTCAGTAGTAGCAACCTGAATGCTCTCCCTCTGACATCTACCCCCACAAGATTCACCCCATCCTAAAATTCTGCCTGAGGACCACGCTGTTGTGAATTCTGCTTTTGGGTTCCCTCCGGTGGTAGTAGGTGGTAATGCAGTTGTCCCTGGGTTGCAGTCCTGGTCAGGTGTGTCTGCTGATTGCAGTTCTGACTGGGGTATGTAGGTGTGCAGGATTCATTAGTCCTTGCCAGTTGTCAATTGTTGTTGGGAGGTGTTGGACCTCTGCCTGGTTCCTCCTGCCTTTCTGCCAAATCAGCAAAGATAAGTGTCTGGGTTTTTTTTCCTGTGGCACACATGCTGTGTGCTTCACAATTCAGTGCTCTTCTTTGTGTTTTCTTGTCCAGCTTAGACTGTGTCAGTATTTTCTCAGTCTTGTTGGATTCTCTGGAGTGGCAGATATACATTCCATGTCTTTAGTTAGATTGTGGAACTTATTGTATTATCTGCTGTGGATATTTTTGGAAGGGTTTTAATACTGACCGCCTAGTAATCTGTCCTATCCTTTCCTATTTAGCTAGAGTGGCCTCTTTTGCTAAATCCTGTTTTCTACCTGCGTGTGTCTATTCTTCTCCTACTCACAGTCATTATTCGTGGGGGGCTGCCTATCCTTTGGGGGTCTGCTCTGAGGCAAGATAGCATTCCTATTTCCATCTATAGGGGTATTTAGTCCTCCGGCTGTGTCGAGGTGTCTAGGGTTGTTAGGCACACCCCACGGATACTTCTAGTTGCGGTGTTAGTTCAGGATTTGCGGTCAGTACAGGTTCCACCGACTCCAGAGAAAGTTTTCATGCGGCTCCAAGGTCACCAGATCATAACAATACAACTGGCCCGTAATGAGTTAAATGCATCTCAGAAGAAGGGAAGAAAGGTGTTGAGCCATTTTTTTTCTGCAGCCTGTTTTGTCTTTTCTTCCCTCTTTATTTATGGGTGGCTGAGGAGTCTTGTGCCAGCATGGATGTTCAGGAATTATCTTCTCGTGTAGACCAGCTTGCTGCTAGGGTACAGGGTATTTCTGATTATATTGTTCAGACTCCTGCTTTAGAGCCGAAGATTCCTACTCCTGATTTGTTTTTTGGTGATAGGTCCAAATTTTTGGGTTTTAAAAACAATTGTAAACTGTTTTTTGCTCTGAGACCACGATACTCCGGTGATTCCATTCAGCAGGTTAAAATTGTCATCTCCCTGCTGCGTGGCGATCCACAGGATTGGGCATTTTCCCTGGAATCTGGGAATCCGGCCTTGCTTAATGTAGATTCCTTTTTTCAGTCTTTAGGATTATTATATGATGAACCGAATTCTGTGGATCAAGCGGAGAAAACCTTGTTGGCCCTGTCTCAGGGTCAAGAGGCGGCAGAATTGTATTGTCAGAAATTCAGAAAATGGTCTGTGTTGACTAAATGGAATGATGATGCTTTGGCGGCAATTTTCAGAAAGGGTCTTTCTGAATCCATTAAAGATGTTATGGTGGGGATTCCCACGCCTTCCGGTCTGAGTGATTCTATGTCTCTGGCCATTCAGATTGATCGGCACTTGCGGGAGCGTCAAACTGTGCGCGCTGTGGCGTCGTCCTTAGAGCAAAGTCCTGAGCCAATGCAGTGTGATAGGATTTTGTCTAGAACGGAACGACAAGGATTCAGACGTTAGAATAGGTTGTGTTATTATTGTGGCGACGCTTCTCATGTCATTTCAGTCTGCCCTAAGCGGACAAAAAGGATCGCTAGTTCATTTACTATCAGTACTGTACAACCTAAATTTCTGTTATCGGTGTCCTTGATCTGCTCATTGTCATCATTTTCTGTCATGGCGTTTGTGGATTCAGGCGCCGCCTTGAACTTAATGGATTTTGAGTTTGCCAGGCGTTGTGGTTTTCCCTTGCAGCCTTTGCAGAACCCTATTCCTTTAAGGGGGATTGATGCTACACCTTTGGCTAAAAATAAGCCCCAGTTTTGGACACAGGTGACCATGCACATGGCGCCAGCCCATCAGGAAGATTGTCGATTTCTGATGTTGCATAATTTGCATGATGTTATCGTGCTGGGTTTTCCGTGGTTGCAGGTACATAATCCTGTGTTGGATTGGAAATCTATGTCTGTGACTAGTTGGGGTTGTCAGGGGGTTCATAATGATGTTCCTTTGATGTCAATCTCCTCTTCTTCCTCTTCTGAAATTCCAGAGTTTTTGTCTGATTTTCAGGATGTATTCGATGAGCCCAAGTCCAGTTCCCTTCCACCGCACAGGGACTGTGATTGTGCTATTGACTTGATTCCAGGCAGTAAGTATCCTAAGGGCCGACTTTTCAACCTGTCTATGCCTGAACATACCGCCATGCGGAGTTATGTTAAGGAGTCTTTGGAGAAAGGGCATATTCGGCCATCTTCTTCACCGTTGGGAGCAGGTTTTTTTTTTGTTGCTAAGAAGGATGGCTCCTTGAGACCTTGTATTGATTATCGCCTCTTGAATAAGATCACGGTCAAGTTTCAATACCCTTTACCTTTGCTTTCCGATTTGTTTGCTAGGATTAAGGGGGCTAGTTGGTTTACGAAGATTGACCTTCGGGGGGCATATAATTTGGTTCGTATTAAGCAGGGTGATGAATGGAAAACTGCGTTTAATACGCCTGAAGGCCATTTTGAATACCTTGTGATGCCATTCGGGCTCACTAACGCTCCATCTGTTTTTCAATCCTTCATGCATGATATCTTCCGGACTTATATTGATAAATTCTTGATTGTATATTTGGACGATATTTTGATTTTTTCTGATGATTGGAAGTCTCATGTGGAACAGGTCAGGATGGTATTTCAGATCCTTCGTGACAATGCTTTGTTTGTGAAGGGGTCTAAGTGTCTCTTTGGAGTGCAGAAGGTTTCTTTTTTGGGCTTTATTTTTTCTCCCTCATCTATGGAGATGGATCCGGTTAAGGTTCAGGCCATTCATGATTGGATTCAACCCACATCCGTGAAGAGCCTTCAGAAATTGTTGGGTTTTGCAAATTTTTATTGCCGGTTCATTGCTAACTTCTCCAGCGTGGGTAAACCCTTGACTGATTTGACGAAAAAAGGCGCTGATGTGGCGAATTGGTCCTCTGCGGCTGTCTCTGCCTTTCAGGAGCTTAAACGCCGATTTACTTCTGCTCCGGTGTTGCACCAACCAGATGTTTATCTTCCGTTTCAGGTTGAGATTGATGCTTCTGAGATTGGGGCAGGGGCCGTTTTGTCTCAGTGGGATTCTGTTGGTTCTTTGATGAAACCGTGTGCCTACTTCTCCCGCAAGTTTTCGCCTGCTGAACGCAATTATGATGTCGGCAATCGGGAGTTGTTGGCTATGAAGTGGGCGTTTGAGGAGTGGTGACATTGGCTTGAGGGAGCTAAGCACCGTATTGTGGTCCTGACCGATCATAAGAATTTGATTTACCTCGAGTCTGCCAAACGGCTGAGTCCTAGACAGGCTCGATGGTCCTTGTTTTTTTTCCCGTTTTGATTTTGTGGTTTCGTATCTTCTGGGTTCTAAGAATATTAAGGCTGATGCCCTTTCTAGGAGTTTTTTGCCTGATTCTCCTGAGGTCCTTGAACCGGTGTGCATTCTGAAAGAAGGGGTGGTCTTTTCTGCCATTTCCCCTGATTTACGGTGGGTTCTTCAGGAATTTCAGGCTGATAGACTTGACCGCTGTCCTGTGGGGAAATTGTTTGGTCCTGACAGATGGACTAGTAGAGTGATTTCTGAGGTTCACTGTTCTGTGTTGGCTGGTCATCCTGGTATTTTTGGTACCAGAGATTTGGTTGGTAGGTCCTTTTGGTGGCCTTCGTTGTCACGTGATGTGCGTTCTTTTGTGCAGTCCTGTGGGACTTGTGCGCGGGCCAAGCCTTGTTGTTCCCGTGCTAGTGGGTTACTTTTGCCACTGCCGGTCCCTGAGAGGCCCTGGACGCATATTTCTATGGATTTTATTTCTGATCTTCCGGTTTCCCAGAGGATGTCGGTTATCTGGGTTGTTTGTGACCGGTTTTCTAAGATGGTTCATTTGGTGCCTTTGCCTAAATTGCCTTCCTCTTCAGAGTTGGTTCCGTTGTTTTTTCAGCATGTGGTTCGTTTGCATGGTATTCCGGAGAATATTGTGTCCGACAGAGGTTCCCAGTTTGTTTCTAGGTTTTGGCGGGCCTTTTGTGCTAGGCTGGGCATTGATTTGTCTTTTTCTTCTGCATTTCATCCTCAGACAAATGGCCAGACCGAGCGAACTAATCAGACTTTGGAGACTTATTTGAGATGCTTTGTGTCTGCCGATCAGGATGATTGGGTGGCCTTTTTGCCATTGGCCGAATTTGCCCTTAATAATCGGGCTAGTTCGGCTACTTTGGTTTTGCCTTTTTTTTTGTAATTTTGGTTTTCATCCTCGTTTTTCTTCTGGGCAGGTTGAGCCTTCTGACTGTCCTGGTGTGGATTCTGTGGTTGACAGGTTGCAGCAGATTTGGGCTCATGTGGTGGACAATTTGGTGTTGTCTCAGGAGGAGCTCAACGTTTTGCTAACCGTCGTCGGTGTGTTGGTTCCCGGCTTTGGGTTGGGGATTTGGTTTGGTTGTCTTCCTGTCATGTTCCTATGAAGGTCTCTTCCCCTAAGTTTAAGCCTCGGTTTATTGGTCCTTATAGGATTTCTGAGATTATTAATCCGGTGTCTTTTCAATTGGCGCTTCCGGCCTCTTTTGCTATCCATAATGTCTTCCATAGATCTTTATTGCGGAAATATGTGGTGCCCGTTGTTCCCTCTGTTGATCCTCCGGCCCCTGTTTTGGTTGATGGGGAGTTGGAGTATGTGGTTGAGAAGATTTTGGATTCTCGTTTTTCGAGGCGGAGGCTTCAGTACCTTGTCAAATGGAAGGGTTATGGCCAGGAGGATAATTCTTGGGTTTTTGCTTCTGATGTCCATGCTGCTGATCTGGTCCGTGCCTTTCATCTGGCTCGTCCTGATCGGCCTGGGGGTGCTGGTGAGGGTTCGGTGACCCCTCCTCAAGGGGAGGGTACTGTTGTGAATTCTGCTTTTGGGTTCCCTCCGGTGGTAGTAGGTGGTAATGCAGTTGTCCCTGGGTTGCAGTCCTGGTCAGGTGTGTCTGCTGATTGCAGTTCTGACTGGGGTATTTAGGTGTGCAGGATTCATTAGTCCTTGCCAGTTGTCAATTGTTGTTGGAAGGTGTTGGACCTCTGACTGGTTCCTCCTGCCTTTCTGCCAAATCAGCAAAGATAAGTGTCTGGTTTTTTTTTCCTGTGACATACATGCTGTGTGCTTCACAAGTCAGTGCTCTTCTTTGTGTTTTCTTGTCCAGCTTAGACTGTGTCAGTATTTTCTCAGTCTTGTTGGATTCTCTGGAGTGGCAGATATACATTCCATGTCTTTAGTTAGATTGTGGAACTTATCTGCTGTGGATATTTTTGGAAGGGTTTTAATACTGACCGCCTAGTAATCTGTCCTATCCTTTCCTATTTAGCTAGAGTGGCCTCTTTTGCTAAATCCTGTTTTCTATCTGCGTGTGTCTATTCTTCTCCTACTCACAGTCATTATTCGTGGGGGGCTGCCTATCCTTTGGGGGTCTGCTCTGAGGCAAGATAGCATTCCTATTTCCATCTATAGGGGTATTTAGTCCTCCGGCTGTGTCGAGGTGTCTAGGGTTTGTTAGGCACACCGCACGGCTAGTTCTAGTTGCGGTGTTAGTTCAGGATTTGCGGTCAGTACAGGTTCCACCGACTCCAGAGAAAGTTTTCATGCGGCTCCAAGGTCACCAGATCGTAACACCACGCGATATGAGTAGAGTGATACCGTAGCCAAGGCATCCCTAACAGGATCTCATCAATTCCCTCAGGAATGACGAGCAGAGATATAATCTCCTGATGAGATGGCGACAAGGACAGAGTGAAAGGGATGGTCTGGTGTGTTATCTGTGAGGGCAGTGTTGACCCATTCACCACTCATACAGTTACTGGTTGAGCTAGCATTACCAGGGGTATTGCGTGACGTTGGGCGAAGGCAGAAGACATAAAATTGCCCTCCGCCCCAGAATCCACGCAGAGCTCTACCGAGTGAGTGAATGTGCCTATTGTAATTGTCCCCTTAAAGGACAATTTGGAGGCAAACGTTGCCGTGTCTAGTACCTCCACCTACTACCACTAGACGCTGATGTTTCCTCGACCACTGGGGACATCTGGTGGCAAGATGTCCTGACTGCTGGCAAACATGAAAAACCTGGAGTGCACGAGCGGTCCGGGACTTAGATCCCGCTCGTGACACTTCCTCATGTGACTCAGGGGTCTGGACTGGAGATTCTACAGGTTTGGCGAGGGTGGGAGCCAGCCGAAACCTCTGCCTACACTGGGCTCGCTCTAATCTCTGCTCGTGAAAACGGAGGTCAATACGAGTGGACACTTCTATTAACTCCTCCAGTGTGGCGGGAATCTCCCTAGTGGCCAGGGCGTCCTTCACGTGGTCAGCCAGCCCCCTCCAAAATATTGGAATAAGGGCTTTATCCGACCACTCCAGCTCAGATGCTAGGGTGCGGAAGTGGACGGCAGTGGAGTCAGTGCCAACAGTTGGAGCGCCGTATCGTGGGTGACACGAGTTCCTAAAAAGACCTGTTTCAGAGTGCTCAGGAACAACGAAGCACTCTGCACCACATGATCGCCACGCTCCCACAGTGGCGTAGCCCACTCCAACACCCTGTCCGACAGGAGAGACACAATAAATCCCACCTTAGCCCGCTCTGTAGGGAAACGAGAGGCCAGAAGCTCGAGATGTATAAAGCACTGACTCGCGAAACCCCAAGACTTACTATCACCAGAAAATTTTTCTGGCAGCGGGAGGCGAGATAGAGTCGGTACAGGGGTGGCAGTGGACAAGGTGGCTGCAACCATGCTAGCAGCCAGAACAGCAACTGCGGTTACATCCACAGCTGAGGTTGTGCACTCAAAAGCCGCCAACCTACCCTCCAGCTGCTGGATGTACCGCAAGGATTGCTGTTTGTCCGTCATTACTAGCCAGACCCTGGCGCTAGTGTAATGTTAGGGCTAGCGGAACGCACCAAATAATAAGAAAGATAGAGTAAGGTGCGTTCACCGTGCAGAGATGGAACCTGCTGCCAAGTAATGACGGACTATATGGCGGTACAATGTGGATACATACATGGGTTAACTTCACCCTGTGTGAAGGAAGCGAACCCTGTTGCGTCACAGCGCCGCGGTACCGCACCAAGAGCGCAAGCAAGGAGTCTCAGAACTCAATCCCAAGACACAGGATTTGAGTTCATATAGACCTCTTGCGCTCGACACCGCAACTGGGGTGTCAGAGTGAAAGAAATAATAATAATAAAGATGCACGAGAGTGCGTGCGGTGCCGCACTGGCGGACGCCACTAACCACCCAGACTTGGGTCAGGAAAGTGCTGTGAAAGTGCACGGCGCCGCACTGGCGGTCAAAGCAATTAGACGCTGTTTTGTGTGTTACGTGCTGATGGCTAAGTCGGGCGCTAGATAGCAATCATCCACCTTACGCGAGCAGTCATACACAAGGGAGGGGATAATTAATGAACGACTTTCACACATCAACACACACACGTTTACACTAGCGCATGGCCGTGCAATCATGCGAACCTTTTATAGCTGCAGCATGTACAGGACCTTCCCAGAAGGACCAATGGGAGGCTGCCACAGAAGTTGAGCACCTTCAGGACCTACCTGGAGGACCAATGGGATCTGCTGCAGTATCTGAGCATGTGACCCTCGATCTCCAACGGGAGATCTTGCCCTGGGCATGCTCAGAAGGGGAAAAGCAGGACTTAGTCCCAAAAGCGTCTGCTCGCCGCTGCCCAGCACTGGCTTCAATGGCAGAAGCTGGAAAAGCAGCAGTAACCCTATGCACAGAGACTGAGCAAGATGCTGGGACCGATGTCTCCACTGAGCAGACTCCACTGTGGCTGGGGAAGAATGGGAGACTGCAGTGGAGATGGCTTGAGATTCCCCCTGTGCAGAGGTGGGAACTCAACACCTAACACAGTGACTGATGAGTACCATATACAGTGACTGATGAGCGCTATATACAGTGCCTTGCGAAAGTACTTTGCCCCCTGGAACTTTTCAACCTTTTCTCACATATCATGCTTCAAACATAAAGATACCAAATGTAAATTTTTTGTGAAGAATCAACAACAAGTGGAACACAATTGTGAAGTTGAATGAAATTTATTGGTTATTTTAAATTCTTGTGGAAATTCAAAAACTGAAAAGTGCGGTGTGCAATATTATTCGGCCCCTTTTCTTCCAGTGCACCAAACTCACTCCAGAAGTTCATCTGAATGATCCAATGTTGTCCTAAATGCCTAACGATGATAAATATACCGTATATACTCGAGTATAAGCCGAGATTTTCAGCCCAAATTTTTGGGCTGAAAGTGCCCCTCTCGGCTTATACTCGAGTCACGGTCGGCGGTGGGGTCGGCGGGTGAGGGGGAGAGGGCGCTGAGGCATACTCACCTAGTCCCGGCGCTCCTGGCGCTCCCCCTGCCTGTCACACTGTCTTCGGGTGCCGCAGCTCTTCCCCTGTTCAGCGGTCACGTGGGACCGCTCATTAGAGAAATGAATATGGACTCCACTCCCATAGGGGTTGAGCCGCAAATTAATTTCTCTAATCAGCGGTGCCAGTGACCGCTGACAGAGGAAGAGCTGCGGCACCCGAAGACAGTGTGACAGGCAGGGGGAGCGCCAGGAGCGCCGGGACTAGGTGAGTATTTTATATTCACCTGTCCACGATCCAACCGCCGGGCGCCGCTCCGTCTTCCCGTCCTCTGGCTCTGACTGTTCAGGTCAGAGGGCGCGATGACGCATATAGTGTGCGCGCCGCCCTCTGCCTGATCAGTCAGTGCGGAGAGACACCGGGACGGGACGCTGAGGAGCTGCAAGCAAGAGAGGTGAGTATGTGTTTTGGTTTTTTTTATTGCAGCAGCAGCGTTATATATGGCACAGATTTATGTGGAGTATCTATGGGGCAACGGTGCAGAGCACTATATATGGCACAGATTTATATGGCACATCTATGGGGCAACGGTGCAGAGCATTATATATGGCACAGATTTATATGGCACATCTATGGGGCAACAATGAACAGTGCAGAGCATATATGGCACAGCTTAATAAGGAGCATCTATGGGGCAATAATGAACAGTGCAGAGCATATAAGGCACAGCTTAATAAGGAGCATCTATGGGGCA